>NW_028143317.1:0-135000 GCF_977018435.1 Lepisma saccharinum
TCATCCCCATCTTCACAATTATACAAAGGGGAAGAAAGGTGAAGTAAAATAAAAGAAATCAAGAAGTGATTGTGATAGCAATAAATTACGATAAGACTGCACAAGCATGTCATCACTATTCCACACCAGGAGAAGGTTACATAATTTAGAACTACATAATTTGTATTCATGTCCAGATATTAGAATGATTAAATCAAGAAGACTTAGGTGGGCAGGCCATGTGGCACGAATGGGAGAGGAAAGAAGCGTTTACAGGATTCTTGTTGGGAAGAGACCGGTAGGAAGGCCAAGACGAAGATGGAGGGATAACGTTGAGATGGACCTAAAGGAAATCGGTAGGGATGGAAAGGAGTATATATAGATCTTGCTCAGGATAGGGACAGATGAAGGTCTGTGTTGCTGCAGCCATCGACCTTCGGGTTTCAGAAGGCTAGAGAGTTAGTTAGTTAGTTAGCTGTTGACTGACTAACACATGTTCATTGTTGAGTTTCAATGACTGACGATAATAATTCCTTCATTATTTTGACTTTTAATTACAAAGAAGACTGAATGAGTGCTTAATATTAGGGAAAGGATTTTAAGGTGTAAAATTATGGTCGGGAAAGGGAAAAAATGTTCCGAAATATTTTCCAAAAGGTGCTGATAAAATGCTTTTATTCAATGCTCTATTTTTCTGCACCTTCTGTATATAATGTGCGCGGACCGCATAGAGAACTGTAGTTCTGTCTAATAGGTTTTGTTGAAGTTTGTCTTTTCTCTTGCGGGTTTTGCTACATTATCTTGGGAATTATTGTGACTGCAATAACATTTCATAGTTCTCGTTCTGCTCTACAAAATGAGATTATATAATTTTATATAGCTGCTCATGAAGAGTGAAAATCGTTTATTTTTGTGTCCAATTTTTTTTAACAAAACATGAAAGAAAAGGAAGGGATAGTGTGCCGAAGCATCAAAAGGAGGGGGCTTAAATAGGGTGACCAGAAGTCCTCTTTTATCCGGACATGTCCTGCTTTTTAGGTGTCTGTCCAGGGTCCGGGCGGATTTTTTAGAAATCGGTAAATGTCCTCCTATTTCGGAAAGATTATAGCATTGACCATAGCAAATGTGCTGCATACAGAATGCTTCACTCGGGGCGCGTTAAGTATTCGAGCAATGCTCACCAAGCATCTGGGAGCTCAACACGATCATTTTCCCGACTGAGTCATTAATAGGACGCATATTGAAGGCACTAAAAACCCCTGAAATAGGCTCCAATATGATGAAAATAGGTACTTAAAAAGGCACCATAAACTAAGAAAATGCACCCTAAAATTAAAAAAAAAGACATTAAAATGGGCAAAAGATGTGAACTTATTTAAATTTTCTTCTTACAATGCAAAATTATACTGTATTAGCACTTCAGTTTATAAATAAAAGTGCGCTAACGATTAACATCCTATAGTACTGTTTTGATTGAAATTCACATTTGCGGGGAATCGTCAGTTGAAGTAATTCTCACAAAAAGAGCTTGTGCTAACGACTGTGCGAATTTGAACAAACAATTAAAGAACAATTTGCACCATTGTAACAAAAAAATATTTAAAACAATTTGCACCATTGTAACAAAAAATATATTTAAAACAATGTTTCAATTCAGACCATCAAACCTGGCGAATTCCAGATTTCAGTCAGTACAACATCAAGAAAGCTTTACATCTTTCAATAAAGGGAAAGCCAAAGGCACATAAAAAGTTTAAGTATGCAAAAATTGCAGAATCTCCATTTTTTGCCACGATTAAGCAAAATAGGCACTAACCATCAAAATAGGAATTTATAGGCACTATAAAAATGTGTTTTCGGAATAGAAACTCCATGAAACGAACTTTAATGTTTAAACATGAAAGCCTATGTTTTACTACAAAGGAATAAAAAAGGCACAAAAGCAAATTTCCGGACCCCAGTCATTAGTATTAAGCGCTGAGACTGCTGGAACGTTGCAGTCTGTGCAGTTCCTTTTCGGTTGATTGATTTGGTTTATTTTACTTCGCTCTTCTGCCACTTTTGGCTAATCGCGAAGATGGTTATGAGCGATGATATGATGATTTTCATGAAGGACACTCACAAAGAACACTCATGCCAAAGCCGGAGATATTTCAGTCTAATATCCAAGAATTAGAAAAGAAGTAAAATTCTGTGCTTCAAATTATAGATATTCTTTGTCATTTGTTAAATAACAGTAAATATAAACAGTTATTCGAGAAGGGATTCACTAAACATTGGAGTACAGAGTTATTTATTGTAGTTCAAGTTTTACCAGGGAATAGAAATACATATATCATAAAAGATAATCTTAACAAAATATTAAAAAGGAGATTCTATGGAGAGGAACTTAGTAAAACAAAATATCGAGATAAATATTTAATCGGAAAAATATTGAAAAGAAAAATAATAAATTGTATGTCAAATGTTTAGGTCTGCCAGACAAAAGTTGGATAGAAGCAAACCAGGTGATTCTTTGACACCAACATGGAATGTGGTACAGCGTTTACCAGATGTAGTGAAAACTAATAAAAAAATGGAGAGCTGTTACTCGATAACATAAGATGCCTCATTGCAGGCCAATCCGGTTGTGGAAAAACCAATTTGCTGGTTGATAATTTCTTACTTGCCCCCAATTGGCTAGATTGGAAAAATAGACACTTGTATGATTTCTCAAAGAGTTTAGAACAACCGAAATACCAACAACTCATGAAGCTGTACGAGTGACTGGGCATAGCAACATTTGCATCAACAATAAAACCTCTCGACCAATGTTTGAAAAATTCTGTTGTGGTGTTTGATGATGTCATTCTGGAAAATCAGAATGAAATTCGTAATTTCTTTACACAGGGTCGTCACAAAGAAATAGACTGCTTTTATTTAGCTCAACCTTATTACAAAATTCCCGAACAGTTACTACGAGATAATACAAACGTAATCTGTTTGTTTCGTCAAGATCATACTAATTTGAAACATATATACGATGATTGTGTGGGGGGAGACTTAAATTAGAACCAATTTTCAAAATTCTTTTCATCTTGTTGGAACAAAGACGATTTTGGATTTGTCACCATCGACATGACTCGGAAACCTAACAATGGTAAATTCAGAAATAAAATCAACGACTTTTTGAACGTTGAAACGATATAAAATAACCATTAATTAAAAAAATAAATATGACAAAACACAAAATTGAAGATAATTCGAAATTACGAGAGTACTTGTCCAAACGTTTCAAAGGTTGGAAATCAGGAAATCGAGGTTTTTACACACAACACAAACGTCAAGACCAACCCATTATCGATGCGATCAGTGGTCTTGGTAGAGAGATTAAGGGTGTGACAGAACAAAATAAAAATCTCATCAATGAATTGGTACCTCTTACTGCTAAAAATTATGCAGATTTCCCTTCTACGCCTTTGTCTAGCATTCAGACTCCTCTGACCCTCAAGGAACCACCTGCTAAAGCAGCTATAGAAGACGCAGAGAAAATCGAGTTGGGTCCCCTGGCAAGGGATTACCTGAGAACTGGAAAATTCGAAAAAGATGAAGTTTTTGGATTGTATCCAACTATGGAACCAAATGAAGGCGTAGTATGGAAAATTTGCAAATCTAAGGTAACATTCGAAGGGGACAACATAAAAAATAATTTTGGTGGGAGAAACATGTGGTCTAGAAGAAACAACCAAAAAATTTTACAGAAGATAATTATCAAAGTTACTCAGAAATTTTGACACTCTCTGATGCTCTGTACCAAAATAATGATGCCAGTCAAAAGCGAGCGAAATCGAGCAGTGGTGATAATACAAGAATCTGATCAAACCCATCTGGAACCAACTTAAAACTGGTAGTGGTATCAAGCAATACAATACTTTTCCTAAAAAAAATAGTGTGGGGGTAAACGATGTTAGAAAACTCATAGATAGATTGCTGCTTATAGCAGGGGAAGAAAATGCTGGGAACAACAAGTTCCATAA
This sequence comes from Lepisma saccharinum, assembly GCF_977018435.1. Lineage (NCBI taxonomy): Eukaryota > Metazoa > Arthropoda > Insecta > Zygentoma > Lepismatidae > Lepisma > Lepisma saccharinum. The sequence goes on from NW_028143317.1 coordinate 3,996, forward strand.
TGAGAAAATGGGTATTGTAAACATGATCAGTGACAAACTAGCTAATTGTATTGTAAACGATCCCAAAGGTATAGGATACTTAATTAAAATTATCAATACTTTGCCTCCTAAATTCTGGAATATATCAGAGGGTCGAGGTTTGGTGAATGATATTATTAATAAACTTCCATTCGAATTACACGTACCTGGTTACCAATACTGTGGTCCGGGGACAAAACTTGAAAAAAGGTTAGAAAGACAGGGGAATCAATCCTCTCGATGTAGCTTGTAAAGAACATGAAATTGCATACAACACACACAAAGATCAGGATGATCGTCATGTGCCTGATCAAAAATTAGAAGATGCAGCATTTGGAAGATTAACGAGCAGAAATGCTTCTTTGGGTGAACGAATAACAGCAATGGGTACAACTTTTGCTATGAATACAAAACAAAAATTAGGGTGGGGTTTGTAATAAATAAATATATAATATAAATACCCTTAAAATTAATAATAATAAATAATAACAACAACATGAAGCCAAAAGGAGTTGTGTACCAAATACCATATCATGATCTTAAAGATTTAAAAATTAATTCAATTTTAACTAAAAAACAACAAGAAGAGAAGAGACAATGTATAGCCAAAGGAAATGGAATGAAATTATTACTCAGTACGCCACAATTAAAAAGATTGCAAAATACAAGAAAGAAAACACATAGCATGGCAGCTTTGTGGGCAGTTGGGAGCTTAGCCGGTGGCAGTGCAGCTATTGCAAAAACTGTAATTGATTAATAAAACAATAAGGCAGAACTGGAAGATCAGAAGCGTCATAATTTTGCCATGGAGATAAAATTAGGCAGTTGTGTGAAGTCCAAAGCACTCAGAAAATTAAAAAAAGAAGAAGCACTCGCGAACCAAGACATTGAATCTTTAGTTAAAATATTTAAAATTAAACACTTCAGGGGGGTTTTCATGTCTGATTCTCTCCCTAAAGGTAGTCCCCCTTTCTCACGAGAATGTGGTGTGGTCAATTTGGATAAGTCCGAAAGCATTGGTACCCACTGGATATGCTATTATAAGCAAAATAACAATGCTTCTATTTTCGATTCCTTCGGAGGGATACCCCCTACAGAATTAATTTGTTACTTAAAACATGTTAAGGTTTATTACAACGACGATCGTATTCAAGATTTCGATCAATTATATGTGGCCATGTTTGCATTATGACGCTCAGAATATTAAATAAAATACCAAACATCAAATTAAAAGATTTTCAAAAAGCTGTATTATATATTAAATATGTGAATTTTTCATCTCTCCAGCGAGACTTCGGTCTTGAAACTACATCTTCAGAATGATATTATCTATCAAAAATCCATAGCTCTGAGAGCATTCTACAGTATGTATCTAATTCCGAATGTAACTAACTACAACAATATTATATTAGTAGGTAATGAAAAAATTATTATTCCCCCCGGACAGTATAACTTATCTACTTTACACTCTGAACTTCCAAACACCGTATTGCTATCTCAAAATTCTGTAACACACAGAGTGGAGATTGTGTCTACCAATGAAACAGTGGACTTATCTACCATGGGGGAACTTCTAGGATTCGAGAACAATAGCAAATTAGAACCAGGTGTTAGACACATAGGTAAATTTATACCAAAATTCTTATCTATAGAGACATTGAATATTCACTGCAACATTGCCAAAGGTATGATTATCAAAGCTGAAGAAAATTCGATTGGTAGTCACAAGGAAACAGGTATCATTGCTACATTTAAACCAAATTCAGAATTTATGGAACCCATCTTCTATTCCCCAATCCCACCAGTCTATTTCCCTGTTTCTATTGATAAAGTTAATTACATAGAGATAACAATTATGAATGAGAAAAATGAAATCATGCATTTTGCTAGTGCTAATAGCACTGCAATAATTGAAATTAATATTTAAAATATATAAATAAATACCAAATGGAAAATATCGAGAGTTATGAATTACAGTCCTTCCCTCCAAACAGGAGGACATTTGCAAATTTGAATCATTCCAACAAAGAGATACAGTTCGACATCACGGTGGGGGATGGGTTCATTCATCCACATAGATCAGATCTGTATATAAAATTTGATATTGTAAAACAAAGTAATGGTGAAGAATATCACCTCCCCGGGGCTAATGTAAAACTTATAGATAATTTTGTTCCATTCTTATTCTCTCAAATTGAAATTAGGAAGCATGGTACAGTGATTGACAGGATTGATTACCCTGGAATTACATCCACTACAGTGGGGGCATTGAAACTGTCCAAATCAGAGAGTGCATATTATAAAGTTGGTGGGTTCGAAGCTGGAACAAAAATTCAAGCAAAAAGTCACACAGTACTGTTCCCCATGAGATTGCTATTTGAATTTTTCTCTGATTATAAAGAAATAATGTGGAAAGGTGGTTTGAGTGTCATATTTCGCAGAGCACCCAATGATCATAATGCCATCATGAGATACAAAACTTTAAATGCAGATGGAACAGCTAATGAGGCTAGTTTACCCGAAGCTGTGAAATGTGTGTGATCCAGTCTATGGAGTTGAGAATGCCTATAGTTGAATATGAGTCGAATTATGCTCTCAAATACAAAGCCAACATTTTGAAAAATTCTCAAATTCTGATTCAATTTTATACTTATCAATGCATTCAGAAGCCTGTGGAGGGTAAATTTTTTGAATTTGACATTACTAATCGGTTTCGAACTTTACAATACGACATGCCAGAGTTTTGTAGCTGTGTTGTTTCAGACAGGGAGAGATGACAATCAGGAAAAAGATAGCAGCCAGCTTGATAATTGTAAAGTTAAAAATGTGTATCTGAAGAATGGCAGAAATGAGGTATTCCCTCGGGAAAATTACAATTTAAACATTGCATAACAAGATTATTTGAAGTTATATGAAGCATTTAGTGCTTTTAAGAGAGTAACTGAAGGAAACATATATATGTATTATAATCCAGATGAGTTCATAGTTCACAGACCAATGTTTTTAATCAGTGCATCAAAAAGAAAATTGGTAGTTATAAATGATCGAACAAACATTAAGTTAATATGTGAGTTTCATGAAACTTTACCTGAAAATACCATTTGCAGTGCAATTTTAATTGTTGAGAAATCATACATATATGATGTAAAGAATGAAAGAGTGATAGAACAATTTTAATTTTTATACTATTTAATACCAATATATATAATGCAATATAATACAATATATTTTTATTTACTTTTATTTTAGAGCAAAAATTTACCCTTAGGGCTACTCTACCACTCAAATAACTCAAATAGATACTACAATAAATAAGCAAAATATTATACAACATTTATTACAATGTTTACTTTTATTATATTGTCCATATTCTTTAGTATGGACATTGTGATCTAATATTTGCAATTTATTATTATTACTATCAAAAGCTAGTTTATTTTTGTAGTATAGACACCAGCTGATTTGCTAGTTAAATAAATATTTTTTTAAAATTTTTAATTGTAAGTTCTCTTGTTCATACTCAACTTACACTTATCACAATGTTTACTTGTGTTCTTGTGTCCATATTCTCTAGTATGGATGTTAGAATCTAATATTTGTAATTTATTGTCATTGCCATCGAGGGCTATTTTATTTTTTAATGTAGTATGCACACCATCCAATTTGCTAGTGAGATGATATGAAGATGTATTTTTTGTTTTCTTTTCAAATAAACATTCTTTAAAATGTTCCATTGTAAGTTCTCTTGTACATGGTCGACTCACACCCTTAGCTCTTTTAATTTCTTCTTTCCCATGAATATTTAGGCAATACATTTTTGGTCTTAGACCAGCAAATTCTGTTATTATAGACCCTGATGCCTCATCTTTCATTTTCCCAGGGATCATCTGATTTTCAAGACTGTGTAATGGATTATTTTCTGGATAATTACAAAAGTCAAAATATTCTTTCATATCTAGCAAATCACTGTACAAATCAGGTGTTTCTATCACATACACAAGACTATCAGTATCCATGTATGCTATTTCATTTTTTTTAACTTTGTATATAGGTTTCATAATATCATAATGAAATTTATACATCTCCAATTTAGCTAATTCTAGAACTGCAACACCCACAGCTATTGGTGCATCACACTTTACTTTGTTTTTAGATCTTTCAATAAGAATCAGATCATCTGTAATTCTTGTAAAACCTTTGTATGTGGGATCGGCAATAAGTTTCCTAAGTTTTTTTGGATCGCATACCAAATTACACCTTACTCGATTTCTTTTGTTCTTTGCACATTTTCCATATATTGCATTAATTATTAATTTAAAAAGATCTTTTTCATCTTTAGAATTTGTTTGTATTTGATTCTTTGTATTTTCCACAATATAAGATTTTAACCATTTTTCTTGGTCAAATTTTAACCCCTTATGAATTTTAGTAAGTTCCATACCTTGCTCTTTGTAATATTGCAACAGTCGATAGTGAAGTACATAATTTTTTTCAGTTTCGAAAGATGACAGTAATTTTGTTTCTTTTGTACCTGGTACATTCTGAGAAACTGTTGCCATAGCTAATCCATGGTGATCGACATGGAGATCTGATAGTTATTTCAAATCAACCTCCAGTAGACAACCTTTTGGATGATCTTCAGGCCATTTTAAGAAATCCTTGTTTTTAAGTTCTTCTTCACTCATCCATTTGTAATTACCAATTGGCAGTGATTTAGTCATCGCATAACCATATAAATTGTTCATATCAACATAAAATATGTATTTAGATGGTTTGCTAGGATCATAGTTAGGTAAATATTTATTGTTTGCTTTTGCATATCTTAAAGGACACTGCACTATACCACCACGTTTACCAGATTCAACAAACATGTGCTGGTCATAATCTTTAATAAGACCAATTTCTACTTTTGTATTTAAAAGCATGGCCTGCCAGGATAAACCGGGTGTTGTGTACATAAAAACAGGATCTACTTCATATAATTTAAAACAACGTTCTCGAAATGTTTCGAATACATCAGCCAACTGGAGAGTATCCAAAATCAAGTAGTTGTCATGATAATCTCCCATTGTTTTACAATCTAGTGTTTTCCAGACTCTGTGTACATATTGATAATCTAACTCGCTACATTCTTTATTATCAAGTTTGTTATAAAATTTATCTATCGATGGTAACTGTGTCTCTTTAAATTTTTCAAAATCATCCATGTGATCATAAGGGTAGACCCCTTTTCTTTTCAACAATTCTATCTCTTATCCTCACCTAAATATTCTTTTGAGTGAACAAATTTCTCGTAGGTTAATTAACTCACTAGAGTAGTCAAACTGCTGGGAAGAAATTGATATGAATCCAAGAACCTAAGAACAACTTTTTTTCCATTTTCTAATTTGATAGTTTTTCTCTATGGCAATATATTTATCTTTATTGCGTGGTATAATGTTGATATTCTCTGTATCATACCCTAATTCTTTGATAAATAACTGTGCATCAAAATTTTGCAAATTATGAATGAATATTGGAATAAAATTAGGTTTTCTTATTTGCAAATTACATGAATTACAAATTGTATGGATATATTCTCCATTTAGTAAAATGGTTGTAGTGTTTCTTTTTTTCACTATCAGAATTAAAATATCTATTATAGTATCTGCAACTTAAAGTATTATCATGTTCCTGTTGTTGTTCTGATGTAAAAGGGTTCATTGGTATTTCATCATTATATAAGATTGGACCATATTTTTCACCCCACTCTCGAAGTTTTTGAATATATTTTTGGTCTGCATCTTCACCTCGATAAAAATATAGTTCTGTATTATTTTGTTCATATGTTTTTACTAATTTTAGTGCAAAACCACATGCTTTATATTTAGCTATATTTGTTGTACTTGATGCATTTGAATCTGGAAAACATGTTGCTATTGGTTCTGGCAATGTTTCAAAATCTCCATAGTTGCAAATGGATATTTTAGCAATGCTTTGAAATTACTAAATTTTACACTTTTGGATGAAACACATAAGTACCAGAAGGGTGGAGAGAGCAATATTTAATATGTTCCTTTAATTTCTCTTAACATGTTTTCCCACCTCTTCCATCAAATTTTGACAAGCATCCATCACATATTACTATTTTACCATGATATAATGTTATTTGACTATGTACCAATCGTCCTAGATCCTGTATAAGACAATAGTGTTTCTTGTTTCTCTTTGTAACATATAATAAATGTATAACACGTGTACCATCTGCTGCTGGATAGTGACGCAGTGGAAAAATTTTATTATTTTTATCAATACCATAAACTTGCACAGCTATTGGTCGATTGTAGTATTCTTAATTTTTTTTTCAAATTTACTAATATCTGAGATATCTACTGGATATTTTATGCCCGACATAGGTTTTTTAAACTCTTCTATATATTCAGGATAATTGTAATTAGAGATACGATATTTATTGTTAGATGCTGGATGAAAATAGGCGGTGATACACCAGAGAAAACATTTATTATCTTTATTTTGAATATTTATTACAGCATTTTTGTTTTTGATGTGGTCGGGTAATTCAATATAACTAGATCCACCCCCAAGGGTGTAATACTTATCTATTTTTAATTCAAGTTTATGGTTTGTATCACAAAGTGACCAACCCGAACCTCTTCCTTGGAATTCTTCGTGTTTTGAGAAAAGTTCTTTACAAATATTTTTATAAATATCTTGCAAAGAATGAATATCATTATAATATTGAAATAATACATTGGTACGATGTGAACATTATTTTTCTTCATTTTTAGAATTTCTATAATTTGGTGATAAAATAAAATATACTTTGAAAGAACTTAATTCAAGTTTATTTTAAATTGCATTTATAATTTTTGACTCCAATTTTGCTAGAAAATTTGGAATATCTGTATCTTCGTTATTTATGTCTCTTGTGGTATTTATTTTCGTACACAAAATTTCTTGTTTTTGGTTATTATTAATTTTATTTATTTTTCTTTTTATATAATTTGTATATATATAATTATATATATATTTTTTTAAAAAGCTAAGTTTTATATATTTTTTTAAAAAAATATTTTTGGTTTTATATATTTAATTTTTATTTTTAAAAAAATGTTAAAATAATTTATACTCAATAAAACAAATTAATTATAAATTTTATGTTATTAACATTATACACTTTGAGGTGCATATATATTTTTATAAATATAGCTTTTTGCTTTTCTTTTAAAAAATTACAGACATGTACTTGTACATTTTTTCAGACGTACATGATTTCAGAATATATAAATTTGGAAGAAATAGTTATATATATATATACTGCCACTGGTAATAACTTTTTATCAGTATCTACATTTTCAATTGTAGATACACTGCACTGTACTGTACAGCAAGTGCTGTACACATCTGTTTTCTTTTTAAAAATGTGATAATTGTAAATGCTTGCTTGAAATATAATAATTTAGGTTCAAAAAGTCAATTTTGCCCTATAGAAATATGTGATTATAAATGCTTGCTTGAAATATACAAATTTTGGCTTAAAGAGTAAATATTGCCCTATAGAAATATGAAATTGAGCTTTTAATAAAAAAAACATAATTATTTTTTACACTATAAAAATAGTAAAAATTGAATTTTTTGGATCTTTCCCCTTAGAAAATTAGCTGAAATGAGAGTTAAATAAATAAATAGCAAATAAATATTTGCAAACGTATCATATTCTCTTCTCATCTCGTTTGTGAACTTAATAGTTAGTTTACACATTAAAAATGATACCCGTTTTGTTACACCTCCCGTCAAGCATTGTTGAAACAACACGGGAGTCGAATTTCTTTGTTCTCTTCCGACCGTGGCAAGCATATGAGTCATACGCAGCGGCAACCATGCCAGCGTAAGCTTCACCTGCCCGGGTAGCGTATTTCACATGTGCACATTCAAATAGAGATTGGGGGCGTGGTTTGTGTATGAATGCTCCCTATTGGCTAGCAGACTGCCTCAATGATATAGGATAGGACACTGGCATTTATTTCATTGACTTGTGCGAACACTTTCTGTAAACCACAGACTACAAGCAGAACCATCTAGTGGGAAAAATACAACGCAATCGGATAGTTATCAATACTCAAAAAGCGAACAGACTTTCTTATTGGAAATAAAAGAGGCAATAATTTTTAAAATGTTGCGTTGGATGAAAATTCTTATACATTTAATATATTGGGTCATTTTTCGCTTTTCGTCAGATGCAAACAAGGAGCATTTTTAATTCTTACTTTAAAAATCTGTCAAATCGTTGAGTAGGGCCAAAACCTTAATTTCGACTATATAAGCGCGCGGATATTTGTTTTGTAGAAAGTTGTTACAAACCAGATATTACACACTGGAAACAACACAAGATGAAAAGAGAGGAGTTTCAAAAAAGAAAAGTAGATGGCAGCACAAGGTGAAAGAATATAAATAAATCGGTGGAGGATAATTATGGATTTAGTGAATGTGAACTACAATAGAAATATGTAGAAAACATCAAAGCAATGTACAAAAAATAGAAAATAGATGGAAAAGAAAAATATAAGTGGTTTACATCATTCAACATGTTCAAGCCTGTAGTCAATTGTTAGTCACGCCATAGAAGTACTCAATAAAGAAAAAAATAGACCAGCCAACCAGAAACTTCTCCACTACAAGCCACGCCCGCAATCTCTATTTCAATGTGCATATGTGAAATACGCGCCCGGGTACAGAAATTCTCGCCAGTTAGCACCCACTGGTAATGCGCCTTACATCTGGCTCAGAATCGGGGTGCCCTGTCATTGGTTGAGAAGATACTACGTAAACAAACACACCCGCCATGGGCAAGTCCAAATCATTTATTCCATTCACCTACACGTAAGTCCTCTGAAGAAGCCTTACAGAGAAACAACTCGAATGAAAACAAGTCCTCAATTGTTTCGTTAATAGTTCTACTTGCAGTCTGATATTTCTGTGTGTGTTCAAGCGATAAATACGGGAATAAAATACGTTTTCTTCAATAATTTCAACTTGTGAGGTGGACTTACAAGCTTTACGTGGGCACTACGCCGCTGGGCAACTGCCCCGCATGGATGTTTGTGAGTGTTCATTCATTTTCAACATATCATCACTCATCCTCATCATCGCAAATTAGCCAAAAGTGGCACAAGAAGCGAAGTTTTGAAAACAATCACCGAAATCGAATTTATCATATTTACTTTTCCATTTCATAGGCTACGACAACCAAAGTGACATGTGTTCATTCCCAAGTCATTCCGCATGTAAATTTCTCTACCACTGATGTTGCCATAGGCATGGAGACGATGGCATAGCTGTTACCAAAAAAAAATTCTCGCCACCCGCGACCGTTGTGGAGAGGCGGAGTTAGCTATCAAGCCATATATACATCATTAGTCATCGATCGCATTCATTTTGGGTAGGGGTGTGCGGGACAGAATTTCTTGGCTTGGGACGGGAAGTTTTTTAAATCCCGACATTCGGCCCGGGAAAAATTCACAACTTCTCGACAAAGTCGGGAAATTTTCGAAACGGGAAATGTTCGAAATCTTCCGAAGCTATGGAAATCTCGAGTTCTACACGTCATTTTCACCTTAAGTGATTCTTTTTGCATTTCTGGTACAAAAACTAACAATTTCCGACAAGTTCCAGACATTTTTAATGCAGAAAACGTCGAGAATTAGTGACTTTTTAAAATGACCATTCCCGACTGCTCGGGACCCCGAAAAGTCGAGAAGTAATTTCCCGAAGTCGGGATCGGGACGGGAAATGTTTTCCGGTCCCGACTTTTCGGGATCCCTCACACCCCTAATTTTGAGTAAACAAGCTTACGACCAGTGGCGATTTCTCTGGGTGTGTAAGTCGTGTGTCAACGGCTAAAGGAAAATGAAATAAAGAAGAAAGTATCTGTACTTTTATAAATTACGATTTTGAGCGTTTTTCTTCAATTGTCAGTCACGAGCGCCCGGTAGTTTTCGAACACGTCGCAGCGCGCAGTGGTTGTCAGGCAGGCAGATCGGTCCGTGACGGGCAGGGCGTTGCGAGGAAATCCAACGTCTTACCACTGCCAAAACATAGCATGACCGCGCATGCGCACCCTGCCACCCACCAGCATGGTTACTTTCTCAAGGCGTTGTATTTGTTCCCAACGATTTGGCTTTCATTCGCCCCGCGTTCCGCGTTGTTTTGCTCGTGATTGTTGTGCATTTTATTTTTTAAACTTGTGGTGTGAAGTGATGTGATTATTTTAAGATGGAGAATAGTTAAAGTGTTGTGCAAAAGTATTTAAATAATTTATTTTCTTCGCTTTTCGTATTCAGAGAAGAAACAAGTGATTGACAATAGTCGACCATGTTCGAATCTCATGATGTCAACATGTGTTAAAGGAAAAAGTTGTGCCGGAAAAGGTTTTGAGAGACATTTTCGAAAAGAACTCTATGAAATTTCAGACTGGCTTTGCGGGTGTGACGTGGTGAATAAATTTTACTGTTGGACATGTTTATTATTCTAGACTAAAAAAGGTGTTGGGAATTATCAAGGGTATGCGGATTTGAATCATCTCAATACTGCAGTGAGAAAACACAGCGAGTCTGAATTGCATCTTTATAATAAAGTTTATTTAAATTTAGTAGTTTTGTTGCCACCCCTACTAGAATTGACGTTCTTTTGGATACTCAACGAAAAGCTGAAATAGAGCTACACAATGAAAAAGTAAAAGAGAACAGGGAAATATTAAAGAGGTTGATTAACGCCGTCTGCTATTTAGCAAAGCAAGAACTGCCATTCCGAGGCCATGAGGAAAATGCAGCATCTCTAAATAAGGGCAATTACATGAAATTCCTTATTGCAAGTGCCGAGTTTGATTGCTCATTAAAATAACATTTATTAAATTCTAGTTTTTCGCGGTACTTCGGCAGGCATTCAAAATGATTTAATAAATTCAGTTTCGGATGTTCTGAGAGATGAAATCTACAATGAAATTCAAAACACAGACTTTGTGGCTATCATGGTCGATGAAACATCAGACATTAGCAAAAAATCTCAGGTGTCAACAGTGTTACGTTTTTTCTCGGCCTCACAGAAAAAAAGTCATTGAAAGATTTCTTGGATTTCATGACATGAGCGCCGATAAAACTGCAGGAGCTCTTTTTAGTCACGTGATTGAAATAATGGATAAATATAAGTGTGTGGATAAATTAATTGCCCAGACATACGATGATGTAATGAGTGGTCATTTGCATGGCCTTTAAAGTAAAGTTTTGGAAAATTATCCGAAAGTTTTTTATACGCATTGTTATGTTCATGTAATGAACTTGGTGCTGCAACAATCGTTAGAATGTAACAAAGAGCTTAAGGTGTTCTTTTGTGGTCTTAATTCACTTAAATCTCATTCTCAAAGAGGTTACACGAACTTTCTGCTTTCATGTCCAGAAAGCTCCCGTCATTAGCTCCTACCAGATGAAATTTTACCTCTAGGCTAGTGTGGACAGTCAATGACAACAGAGAAGCACTGGTTATGTTTTTTGAACATGTTAGTGAAAGTGGAGACTTCGATCATTTGACTGCAATGACTCCAGAGGATTTTCTAGCCACTTGAAAGACTTCGAAAATATATTTTTAAAAAAGGCTTTATCCAACTTGCTTGCCTTTTCACACGTATTATTCAGTATATTGCAGTCTAAAAATGTCTAAAAATGTTGATATTTTGTATTGCAGTAATAAAATAACTGAATTTCAACAACAGCTGAAAAAGGAAAGTGAGAATTTCGAAACACTATGGAATTCTATAACTGGTGCAGTAGAAGAGGAAGAGATTGTTGAAATGAAAAGGAGGAGACTGAACAACGAATCACAGAAAGACCACTGCCGGAGGCTTTACTTTGAAATCATTGATAATATCAGCAACCAGATAACAATTAGATTCGCATCATTTGAAGAATTGCAATATTTTGATTTACTAAATCCCACAAAACTTGAATAAAACTTGAATAAAAGAGAAAACTTTCCTCACCATCTCGTACATAAATTGTAGGAAATTTATGGCACTGTGTTTAATTTAACCAAACTGCAGAAGAATGAACTTTATGTTTGGTATGCTTCCACTGAAGGATCAGAGAAAACACCAATTGAGATTGTAAATTATCACGAATCTAGTGGGTGAGTTTACATAAATATATAAATTAGCAGTGTTGATCGCAACAATTCCTTCCACGACGTCATCTGTCGAGAGATCGTTCTCATCACTGAAGAGGATCCACACATTCTGCCGATCTACTCAACCTTAGAACCGGATGACGAATTTAAGTCTTATCTCCATCCAGAAAGAATTACTTTCTAAGCTGCGAGAAGGGGATAAATCCAAATTTTATGAGGCGGTGATCAGCGCATTTCTCTCTAAAGAAAGAAGAATAGACTGGAATTCAAGTAACTAAGTAATGAGCAGTTGATTTTTCAAATTTTATTTTTTGGGAGGATAAATTAAGGGTAAGGGGAAAAATGTGCATTTTAGCGATTTTTCAATGGGTGATAGGTAGGAGTTCCACCAACCTATCAGGTTGCAAACTCGTGCTTTAAAAATTAATTGTATGGCAAAGTATTGAACATATTAAATGTCTCCTTACCCTTCAAATATATTAATACTTTAAATGAAGTATTTACTTCATTTAAAATAATTTATGTAATTTAATGTTTTTCTAAATATTTATAAAATTATACCAAAAAGGTACGAAGAAAATTTGTAATATTGGTTCACAGAAATGAGAGGGGGAGGGGTTAACATTCCTTCTTTGCCAACGCCTGAAGTTCAGGGTCAGGAGACGCCACTGCTTACGACCCAACCTTATAAACAATAATTCTAGTTATATGGTCAATTCTAATAAACCTTGATGGGTTGTTTACTCATTCTTGTCGTGACGTTACACGTATGTCTATGCGTTCGATGTAAATACTGCAAGTAGTCTGTGTTTAAACAACGCATCTCCCTTTGATAAGTGTTCTAGTGTTAGAGTCGAGCACAGATATTTCTGCCGTGCGATGCGCGACAGAACTAAAGAAGCAGTGTTGCTAATGGAGCAGATAGAAAAATCGCTGCAGTGCGCCGATGCACAGCTGTTACGTACAACAAGGAAATTAGAGAATTCATGTCTATCTAACGTTGAGTTTTAAACGTCATGCATTATACCAGGACTAGGATTAATATGTACTAACAAGTGGCTTTGTATGTAGCTACATACATATGGACTAAAAATTCGCAAAATATGAACTAACACATAAGTAAAATTACCAAAAATGCTGCAAAGAAGACTTACTTCTTCATACGATTCCTTATTTGAGTGAATTCAAACAAAATGAAAAATATATTATTTTTCATTGCATTAATGCACTGGTGGCGTTCTAACTGTTCACTCCCAAAACCCGTATACACTTGTACGGAACTGCAACGGCAGATAACAACATGCCAACGTGTTAAACCGCGACAATTGGACCACAACACTTCTCCTCAAGCAGTATTATTATTTCCTCTCTGTGATCGGCGACAGTCGGTTGCTTTTGTTCTACATTTACAAACGATGACGGCTTCCACAACAATAACAGTAGAGAGGCAGCACTTCGTTCCTACGCGTCAGCAAAAAATTCGATGCGACTGGTGTTATGTTACATCCGGTGTAGCGGGGTACGAGCTGCTTTATTGTTGAGTCAGCAGAACGTGTCTGATCACGTTGAAGACATCGGAAGCGGTGGGGGAGGGGGTCAATGGATTTGTCACGTTGTTTCTTGATGTATGCTAACCTAACACGTGCGTATGTTTGTGTGTGTGTGTAGGAAATGTGCGCGCAACCATTGCGTATGATTCAAAGACATGAAGAAATGATTTAAAGATGGCGCCGAAGGTGCTTTACCCCGAAAGCTTAGCGGCTAAGGTTATTGCTCTGTAAAACAAGAGGCGTCAAGGGTTCGATTTCTGGTAGAGTCAATATTGATTGATTGATAGATTGAGTTAGTTTTTTTAAGTCCGTTTTATGCACGGCAAAACTAATCAGGATTGGAGCTACAGTTGAAAAGTGGTGATTCGGACCACTATGTGCCTCCACCGAGTATCGAACCTGGGACCCCTTGATTACAAGGCGACGATGTCAATATTGAATGGTCTCGATTAGCCTGTGTGTAAATAAAGGCAACAAAATGGTTGAGTTCGAAAATCGAGTTGGGTTAGTGGTTAATGTTGTCACCTGGCAATGAAGAGGTCGCGGGTTCGATTCTCTAGGTAGTTAAATTAGGCCAATTGTTTAGTCCCGCCATTATAGGTCCCCGATTAGTCCATCTGTACATAAATAGTGTTTGAATAAAATCAATATGGCGGCCTTTTGTTAGTGGTTATTGTTGTCGCCTGGTAATGAAGAGGTCGTGGGTTCGATTTTCTAGGTACTTAAATGAGGCCAATTGTTTTGTCCCGCCACTATAGGTCCCGATTAGTCCATCTGTGCATAAATAGTATTTGAATAAAATCAATATAACGGCCGCGTTTTGTGTTTAGCGGCGGCGGCGGCGACTGGGCGCGGCGCGGGGCGGGGCGGCGCGGCGCGGCGCGGGGGGGGTGTTTTTTATTCCGCGAGATGTTTTAACCAAGTGGTTGAGGGTTCGATTCCCAATGTTGGTGAAAATTGGATATTCAATTGTATTTGTTTAAAAGTTCCGATTAGCTTTTCGTGCACAAAGAGAAAATGAACTAATTGGAAATAGGATGTTTATGCTGTAATGAAAAGGTCCCCGGGTTCGAGGCGCGGCGAAGCGCGGCGTGGGGTGTTTTTTATTCTGCGAGATGTTTTAACCAAGTGGTTGAGTGTTCGATTCCCAATGTTGGTGAAAATTGGATATTCAATTGTATTTGTTTAAAAGTTCCGATTAGCTTTTTGTGCACAAAGAGAAAATGAACTAATTGGAAATAGGATGTTTATGCTGTAATGAAAAGGTCCCGGGTTCGATTCACAATGTCAAATTGGCTGATAATGATGTTGTTTTTAAAATAAAAAAAAAGAAGTGTGTTGAGTCCCCATTAGTATTTATGCAGGAACAGATATTAAAAATCAAAACAAAATGGCTGTGATTGGTGTTTAGTATTCGAAAGGTTCCAGGTTCGAGTCCAAATGTTGGCTAATTTTTAATTTAATAGTTATAAATTTTTTTTTAGTTTACAGAATTCTTCTCCATTTATTGCATTTTGGCGAACATGTCCCCCCCTTTGTGGCATTTGGACATGATGGAGATATACATATAAATTGTTGTCAAAGTGCCTAATAATGATTTTCTGTTTAAATAAAAAAAAGTGTGTTATCAGTCCCGATTAGCACGAACAGATATTCAAAAACAAAACAAAATAGCTGATATTGTTGTTTAGTATTCAAAAGGTTTTGGGTTCCAATGCTGGCAAATTGCAGAATAACATTGATTTGTTTAAAAAGTGAGTTACTATTCCCGATTATCCTTGATACACAAATAGAAAATGGGGTGATTTTGGAGTTTTGCAACCAACGGGGGTCGAGGGTTCGATTTTCACTAGGGGCTAATGTTGGCGTTTTTTACGCAGTCCCGATTAACCGTAATGCATAAAGCTGTTTCAACGAATATCGAACCTGGAACCTTTTGATTACAATGCAAAGATTTTACCACTAATGTATGCTATGTTTTAAAACCAAAAATAAATAATAGTATCGAATTTTTTAAAAGATGCGTTACCACTCTCGATTAGCCATTATGCACAAAGAGATGTGTTTTGAAACCAATGGGGTCGAGGGTTCGATTCCAACTGGGTATGTGTGTTGAGGAAACTAAAGGTCAACAGGCATGGAAAGTTTTTACTCGCCATCTCAAAATAAGTTTTTGGGCTTGGTACAGGTAGGTTTTTGTAGAAAGCCCCACAACGGCATCAACGTGGCTACCATCTGTGGGGGCCTCTTTTTTTTTAAGTTGGAGAGGGGCACAAGGCCGCTTGTACCATACAACCTTGCACCGAAGAACCAACTTGTCAACTAGTCACTCACTCCATCATTAAAGTGCACAACATAATATCAGATTTGCACTGATAATAAGCAAAGAATTATAGCGGCTGCATAATTATATTTCAATGACAGCAAATGGTTTCAAATGAATGGTTTTCATTTTATTTTTTACTAAGTAACAGATTTGGTAATGAAAAGCTTTAACATTTGCTTATAATATGAGATTTCTTTTGGTATCCAGTTTGTATGTTGACCAAATCACAGATATACTATTCCTAAGGATAGCATTAACTTAATCTAATAAAAATATATTCCAGTGCATTACAAAATTAACTCATTCTGTTTTCTCTTGTTTGAATCCATATGGTAAAGTCTCGAAACTTGATGCACATCTTTTTCTTTTCCCTTATTTCCGGCTTACTAACAACGGAATGTCTTTTTGTGCGTACGATTTTGTTCGAGTTGAGTAAAGTTAAAGAGGAGGTGTTGTTGAGAATAACATTGGTGAGTGATTCGAAATTGATTGTGCTGCTGTTTTTATGGTTTAGACATATGCCTTTCACCTTGCAAACAGTAGAAACATTAGTATTGTCTGGATTTACTACCTCAAATGCATAACTTTTCGGCCCACTGGATGAAAATGCTCTGATATAAGCATAAGCTGAAGGACTTGTAGAATTGGCACATGTCGACCACACCAACCCCCACCTCGACACAGAAGTTATCTCCATGCTTGAATTAACAAAAGGTCCAGGTAAAAGGACACATGAGGTGAGTGATGAGACTACAGTGCACGAAAATATTTCGCGGCCAGATCAGGACTCACGCACTCCATATGTTTACTGGTACTCTTCTGATATCCCTGGCCCCTATGTAGTTTTAATAGAGGGGTTGAACACAAATATTTGCAAACTTTCTGCCGGTAGTCTCTGCAATAGGCTGAGAAAAGCTGACATTCCAGTATATCTAATAGAACAATGCGGAAAAACCCGCGTGCGTGTTACATTCAATTCCGTAGAACATGCCAACGTTTGTTTCAATAATACGAAATTAGTTTTTATCACCTTTCATGGAAAATTTCTTCCTGAAAAGGTGATCATCAATAGTGAATTCATGGTGGTAAAACCCCGTGTCAGGGCAGTGTTGCAATGTACCGTTTGTACCCAATGTAGATCTACACCACTATGCAGTAACTGCGGATCCGAAAGACACGATAATCCTTGTACCAAGCCCCTATTCTGTATCAACTGTAAACAAGCACATGGAGTCCTTTATCGCAACTGTGAGAGCTGGCGACAAGAATTCCAAATCCAAAATAGGATGGGCATAGAAAATATATCCTACCATGAAGCAAGACACAAAACCATGAGAACATATTTGGCTCCTCCTTCACGGGAAGCAATAATCAACCCGATATATAATAAACGGGACATTCCAACCTTCAAACCCAGCAAAATAATTCCGCTTCCTAGTGAAATCGGCCCACTTCTCAGTGCTTGGGAAAACCCTTTCACAGCGTTGCAAACAGAAGAACCACGTACAGTCAACCCGGAAGCAGGCCCCAATGTCAACCACGCCTCAGTGGGTCCCAACAACCACACCAAATATCCCAGACCCTGCCATCGGGTAAATGGAAGTTTGACAACAAAGAATAGTCATCCGGGTAAAGAACACTTTGATCGTCTGCCTGACCCCAGTTCCAGTACGGATACGGATACCGAAATAAGTTCCGTAATACATCCCTCTCCACCGATAGGAAATCGGGCATTATCTCTTCAACCTTTCCATCCTGAACAATCATCAGTCCCAGCATATGCGGACGGAAAAACTCTTAAGTCCCACAAGAGTAACCACACTTCCACGTGTCAATCGCTTTCACAATCTCATCCCCCAACTTTGGAAGACGTTTGTCAAATTAGCCTCACCGCAAGATCAAATACCCCTCTTACAAAATATCCAAGAAGTCACTGCCAACTTAATCAACTCTTACAATATCACAAGCAATCATCATCGGGAGTAATTTAAGTAAATTTGTTAGATATTACATTCATTCTACCTTTCTCAGCACCTTTAATAAAGAAGGTTTATCCTTTACTGGGTAAGAAGTTTCTTACCCAGTAAAGAAGTTTCTTAATTTTCTTAAAGGAAGGACAGGAACACGTTGATACTATGGATATCTTACAGTGGAATGTCAATAGTTATTCTGCCCGGAAATTAGAATTACTCGATATTATTGCGGATTACCACCCCCAGGTAATTTGTTTACAAGAAGTCAAAGGTACCCAATATGAAACCTACAGGCTGTCACACTACAATGGGTGCGTTCCGAAAGTCTTAACGAAACGAACGCATTCAACGAAAATAACTGGGCTCGTGAATCTGGTGAAACCAGTTATTTTACAGACTTATGGGACACTCTAGGCGAAAGCGCAGGCGCAGCGTTTTGTTTAGAGAAAGGTTACACATGGCGTCCAGCAAAAGGAATGTTCTTATGGCAAAACTTAACTCTACTGTGGACACTGTTACTCATTTTAATCACATTCTACGAACGGTTAAGGCATACTCATCTTGTGCATGTTGCTTCATATCGGTATCTGTAAAAATTATAATACATTTTCCGAACCAGTGCAGTTTGAATCCATAAGTACGCGCGTTGTGTGTAGGCAGCAGACGATTCTCACCGAACAAACCAGCCTCCTGGCCCGTGCGTTTGGTGAATCTCGTTGTTCACGGAATGCGACTTTTGGGACAGCATAATGAAACTCACGAAACGCACGGAAGTACTTATGGGACAGCCAGTTACCATAACTCGTTTAACGCGTTAAACTCGTGCGATTTTCGGAACGGGCCCAATCTTTATGGCTCCCCCACTAAGCATAATGGTACTGTCATTTATGTTGATGAAAAGGTACCAGTAGAGAGGCAGAAGTTCGTTCCTACGCGTCAGCAAAAATTTGATGCGACTGGTGTTATGTTACATCCGGTCGTAGCGGGCCACGAGCGGTTTTATTGTTGAGTCAGCAGAACGTGTCTGATCACGTTGAAGACATCGGAAGCGGTGGGGGGAGGGGGTCAATGGATGTGTCACGTTGTTTCTTGATGTATGCTAACCTAACACGTGCATATGTTTGTGTGTGTGTGTGTGTGGAAGAAATGCGCGCGCTACCATTGCGTATGATGGAAAGACATGAAGAAATGATTTAAAGATGGCGCCGAAGGTGCTGTACCCCCCCCGAAAGCTTAGCGGCTAAGGTTATTGCTCTGTAAAACAAGAGGCGTCGAGGGTTCGATTCCTGGTAGAGTCAATATTGATTGATTGATAGATTGAGTTAGTTTTTTTTAAGTCCGTTTTATGCACGGCAAAACTAATCAGGATTGGAGCTACAGTTGAAAAGTGGTGATTCGGACCACTATGTGCCTCCACCGAGTATCGAACCTGGGACCCCTTGATTACAAGGGGACGATGTCAATATTGAATGGTCTCGATTAGCCTGTGTGTAAATAAAGGCAACAAAATGGTTGAGTTCGAAAATCGAGTTGGATTAGTGGTTAATGTTGTCACCTGGCAATGAAGAGGTCGCGGGTTCGATTCTCTAGGTAGTTAAATTAGGCCAATTGTTTAGTCCCGCCATTATAGGTCCCCGATTAGTCCATCTGTGCATAAATAGTTTGAATAGAATCAATATGGCGGCCTTTTGTTAGTGGTTATTGTTGTCGCCTGGTAATGAAGAGGTCGTGGGTTCGATTTTCTATGTAGTTAAATGAGGGCAATTGTTTTGTCCTGCCATTATAGGTCCCGATTAGTCCATCTGTGCATAAATAGTATTTCAATAAAATCAAAATGGCGGCCGCGTTTTGTGTTTAGCGGCGGCGGCGGCGGCGACCGGGACGCGACGCGGGGGCGGGGGCGGAGCGACGCGGCGCGGGGCGGCGCGGCGCGTGGCGGGGCGGGGAGGCGCGGCGCGTGGCGGGGCGGGGAGGCGCGGCGCGACGGGGGGGGTGTTTTTTATTCCGCGAGATGTTTTAACCAAGTGGTTGAGGGTTCGATTCCCAATGTTGGTGAAAATTGGATATTCAATTATATTTGTTTAAAAGTTCCGATTAGCTTTTTGTGCACAAAGAGAAAATGAACTAATTGGAAATAGGATGTTTATGCTGTAATAAAAAGGTCCCGGGTTCGATTCACAATGTCAAATTGGCTGATAATGATGTTGTTTTTAAAATAAAAAAAGAAGAAGTGTGTTGAGTCCCCATTAGTATTTATGCAGGAACAGATATTAAAAATCAAAATAAAATGGCTGTGATTGGTGTTTAGTATTCGAAAGGTTTCAGGTTCGAGTCCAAATGTTGGCAAATTTTTAATTTAATAGTTATAATTTTTTTTTAGTTTACAGAATTCTTTCCCATTTATTGCATTTTGGCGAACACGTCCCCCCTTTGTGGCATTTGGACATGATGGAGATATACATATAAATTGTTGTCAAAGTGCCTAATAATGATTTTCTGTTTAAATAAAAAAAAGTGTGTTATCAGTCCCGATTAGCACGAACAGATATTCAAAAACAAAACAAAATAGCTGATATTGTTGTTTAGTATTCAAAAGGTTTTGGGTTCCAATGCTGGCAAATTGCAGAATAACATTGATTTGTTTAAAAAGTGAGTTACTATTCCCGATTATCCTTGATACGCAAATAGAAAATGGGGTGATTTTGGAGTTTTGCAACCAACGGGGGTCGAGGGTTCGATTTTCACTAGGGGCTAATGTTGGCGTTTTTACGCAGTCCCGATTAACTGTAATGCATAAAGCTGTTTCAACGAATATCGAACCTGGAACCTTTTGATTACATTGCAAAGATTTTACCACTAATGTATGCTATGTTTTAAAACCAAAAAAATAAATAATAGTATCGAATTTTTTAAAAGATGCGTTACCACTCTCGATTAGCCATTATGCACAAAGAGATGTGTTTTGAAACCAAAGGGGTCGAGGGTTCGATTCCAACTGGGTATGTGTGTTGAGGAAACTAAAGGTCAACAGGCATGGAAAGTTTTTACTCGCCATCTCAAAATAAGTTTTCGGGCTTGGTACAGGTAGCTTTTTGTAGAAAGCCCCACAACGGCATCAACGTGGCTACCATCTGTGGGGGCCTCTTTTTTTTAAGTTGGAGAGGGGCACAAGGCCGCTTGTACCATACAACCTTGCACCGAAGAACCAACTTGTCAACTAGTCACTCACTCCATTATTAAAGTGCACAACATAATATCAGATTTGCACTGATAATAAGCAAAGAATTATAGCGGCTGCATAATTATATTTCAATGACAGCAAATGGTTTCAAATGAATGGTTTTCATTTTATTTTTTACTAAGTAACAGATTTGGTAATGAAAAGCTTTAACATTTGCTTATAATATGAGATTTCTTTTGGTATCCAGTTTGTATGTTGACCAAATCACAGATATACTATTCCTAAGGATAGCATTAACTTAATCTAATAAAAATATATTCCAGTGCATTACAAAATTAACTCATTCTGTTTTCTGTTGTTTGAATCCATATGGTAAAGTCTCGAAACTTGATGCACATCTTTTTCTTTTGGTATATACCACCTGAAAAACCCTTATTTCCGGCTTACTAACAACGGAATGTCTTTTTGTGCGTACGATTTTGTTCGAGTTGAGTAAAGTTAAAGAGGAGGTGTTGTTGAGAATAGCATTGGTGAGTGATTCGAAATTGATTGTGCTGCTGTTTTTATGGTTTAAACATATGCCTTTCACCTTGCAAACAGTAGTAACATTAGTATTGTCTGGATTTACTACCTCAAGTGCATAACTTTTCGGCCCACTGGATGAAAATGCTCTGATATAAGCATTTTTCCCATAGGGTTCTAGTTCATTTGTTAACTCCCCTAGGTAGTCTCCAACAGGCAGATCAACATCAACTGGCCTTTGAATATAAATGACACTATCGGTATCATAGTACAATACATTTTCGCCTAATGTATCCAAATATTCATAAAGCTCTAATCGTGCATGGGTTGTAGTGTATGCTGCAATAACTACATTTACAGTCGATAATGGAAGTGCAGATTCTTCGAGATATTGCCAGTGAACTATCAACATATCTTCATTTATAGGTATAACTTGATGTACTTCAACATTGGGACTTTCTAGTTTATCGAAAAAGTCCTTGGGATTGTTGATAATACTAACTTGACCAGGGTTTTCTCTCTGTCCAAATTTACCCCAAAATGAATTCAGCATAAGTTTTGCTAAGCTTCGTAATCCAGGATTAGCACATATTCTGTTTTCATCCAACAACACACCCTCCTTTTCAAAATAGTCAGCTCTGTGTTTTTTTTTTATTCTTCATCAATACACCACAATGGCCAGCCGCTTGCTTCAACATTTGCTTTGAGAAATGTATTGATGTACTCTGCAAAAACACCACCTGATTTTTTTGCAGGTTCATATTGTTCAACATTATATTCCCATACATCATGTAATTCTAAAATTTTGTATTTCTTTTGAACTGCCTTCTGAACTTCATCCACAACCCAGGTTCCTGTTATAGGTCTTTCCCTAGCAGTATGGTTACATTCCGCCTGGTTTATTTCATCGGCACAAGTTCTACATAGAGGGAAAGTTAATTTTGAATTGGTTCGATATGGTAACACAGGATGGTACAGATCTCTCGGTGGAAGTATTGTTGCTTTGACAAGCCCTTCAAAAGATCAAATATCGGCGCATTCTTCTCCCACATAAATTTTCACCGGATGTCCAACTGGAAACTTTTTAACTTTGCAACAGTAAGGGTACAGGCTACATACATCCTTCTATTGAATTGTTTCATTTTCTTTCACAGTGTAATGTAGTTTGGTAGCATTAGTTCTACCACCATAAAACGCCTCCCGGGGAATTATGGAGGCTTTAATTGATAACGGATGTTTTTCAACATAATGTTTCATGGTTTTGTTATTTCTAAACTGCTGATGAAATTCGCACCCCCACATCTCATGGACAATGTAGTTAAGTGCTTTTAATCTGGTAATTTTATTTTCTGTTCTTTCATACCGAAAAGACAAAGTATCATATGGGTCATCATGAAGAGGTTCTGTACGTGAAGTAGGGAAACATTTGACACAACCATGTGTTCTGCATCCTTGATATTCAAATACATGCTCTTGCCCCTTTTGATCTTTAAAATATCCATCTACTTTCAAGTTTCCTCCAACTTTTACTTCTGGTCCTCTGGCTGCATATTGGATTTCGATTTTATGTTTTTTTCCTCCCATACCAGCCATTGAATAGCCTCTTTAGACTGAATATCACACCATCTGTATCCGTTTTTAGGAATAATTCCTATATGTTCTGCTTTCAAAAATCTTTTACGGAATACTTTATTACAAGCTGAAGCGATGGTGATGGCTTTCAATAATGGGTTCACTGTTGTTTCTTTTTCAAAAGTGGTCATGAATTTCAAACAGGCAGCACGTAGTACATTAACATCTTCTACACAGTACTTTCTCAACTCCTTCTGCATATCGAAAACTACCCCTGTTTTCTGTTGTTCACTATGCCATTCCAAAAAACTGGTTCTCTGATTCTCCATCATAGAATCAACAGCGTAAAATTCAGTACCAGGGACACATCCGACATATTCTTTATTTTTCAAAGTATTAAAAAAATGAGGAAAATACCCTTTGGACATTGGGAGATCAAATGCTTTCGGTAATTTGTTGAGCGCCATTGGAATAAAGTTGAGAGAATCTATGAAATGGATATTATGCATCTTCAAAGATAATATTTCGGCTCCATTCATGATAACAGACGGTGTCCATTTCATTTTTTCGATCATAGTTTGCAGTACAAAGTGCGAATCATACCCTCTACTATTGTGTGCAATACACACAATATTGTTAATTTTGGTGCGGTGAGCTGAAACAAATTGCAGAAAATTGTAAACAGGTTCTGTACTATCAAAAATGTGCTGTGTTTTCCCGCATACACAGCACCATTGAGACATATCTTTGTTCTCAATGCAATTATAGCATACATTTTGGCATACCAAAAGATTTGGAATATGCAGAAAATTGTTTTCAGTGCCTTCTAGTTTTGTGTCCTGCCTCGATTCAATATCGTAGAAAACAAACATTGCTTTTTTTGATATAAGAGAAGATATTTGTTTGCCATAATTTTTTTGGATGTGACATGGATGTTCAGATGGTACCATATTTTTACAGCTGACACAGAATTTCTCCCCACATATATGAGGATTTCTGTTTGTACGGATAGCATACGCTTTCATGCATTTTTCACAATATTTTACTGTCTGACAAAGAGAGTTTTTTATATTGTAACATGTTTTATGATTATTGTAACACTTTTGACCATAGAAAAATCTGTTACAATCAGTGCACTTTATTTTGGTTTCTGAAACAGTACATTTGGGCTTTTCTTGGCATTGTGAACAAACAGCTGTACAGCATCCTAGGTGTCTAGAAACATGATCATATTTCTTATGGCAAGTTTCACAGTAGAAATTAGCGGAGAATGCAGCTGTAAGAGATGTTATAACATTAAAATGGTTGTTTATGTACACCAAATTTAAAGTTTCGCGCCTAGGTAATAAAGGACCTTCATATATCACATTACTCCCGGAAAATCCATTATATACGGTAATTTTGAAATCAGATAAATAGTCCTGAAATTTTTTAATTTCGGTAGTTCCTTCACCACCACTCAAATTTTACCCAGCTTCTCTGCACAGTTTATCCACTTCTTCTTCCATAACACATTTATGTTGTCTAACATACTGATAACGTTTTTTAGGTTCATTTTTGTAAACATTAATACCTCTTGCCACAACCAACGCATAAGCCAAACACCTGCTATCGGAATTTTTAATAGTTATAATTCCTTTTTTTAGTTTCCAGAATTGTTCCCCATTCATTGCATTTTGGCGAACACGTCCTCCCCCTCGTGGCATTTGGACATGATGGAGATATACATAGAAATTGTTGTCAGAAAGAAATGTTGTATTGCTCTGCAATACTTTTTCCAATGCTGCCCACAATATCTCCATATTTATCGCCTGTGCTTCCCGAAAAGATAACCAAAAAGGGAGATCAGGGTGATCTTCATTCCTGATAGTAATACCAACTTGGTCATGCTCGGCCACATCACGTAGAAGATATTGGATCAGTTCTTGCAATCCCTCCTGAACCCATATCACCGGATTCTCATTGTGTGGTGCCCCCGCAACCGAGCACGCACCATTCGTCCTTCCATATTGAATCTTTGGTAACGCCTTCTTGTCTCTTCTATAACTTCAACATGATGTAACACTGCATCATCGCCACCGCCTACCTGTCTGCACACTTCCGCTTCCTGAATACAATCCCGAAGAACCATTTGGTATAACACTGGCGAAATATGATTTGTACATTGCTCCAATTCTTTAGTCTCTAAAACAGATTCTAAATGGAAAATATCTCCACATTTTTAATCGGTTGTTCCAATACACCCAAATATCCCTGTATCCTGGTTGTTATACTTGTTAGGAAACATTTCAACATGTTGGTTGGTCTCACTAGAAATAGAGACAGAGGGTGTGGATTGATTGCTGTTAATAGCAGTAGAGGTAGAGGGGGTAGAATGTTCTGCTGACTCAACATTAAAACCGCTCGTACCCCGCTACGACAGGATGTAACATAACACCAGTCGCATCGAATTTTTGCTGACGCGTAGGAATGGCGTAGAAATTATAATTTCTACGCCATTCCTACGCGTCAGCAAAAATTCGATGCGACTGGTGTTATGTTACATCCTGTCGTAGCGGGGTACGAGCGGTTTTAATGTTGAGTCAGCAGAACATTCTACCCCCTCTACCTCTACTGCTATTAACAGCAATCAATCCACACCCTCTGTCTCTATTTCTAGTGAGACCAACCAACATGTTGAAATGTTTCCTAACAAGTATAACAACCAGGATACAGGGATATTTGGGTGTATTGGAACAACCGATTAAAAATGTGGAGATATTTTCCATTTAGAATCTGTTTTAGAGACTAAAGAATTGGAGCAATGTACAAATCATATTTCGCCAGTGTTATACCAAATGGTTCTTCGGGATTGTATTCAGGAAGCGGAAGTGTGCAGACAGGTAGGCGGTGGCGATGATGCAGTGTTACATCATGTTGAAGTTATAGAAGAGACAAGAAGGCGTTACCAAAGATTCAATATGGAAGGACGAATGGTGCGTGCTCGGTTGCGGGGGCACCACACAATGAGAATCCGGTGATATGGGTTCAGGAGGGATTGCAAGAACTGATCCAATATCTTCTACGTGATGTGGCCGAGCATGACCAAGTTGGTATTACTATCAGGAATGAAGATCACCCTGATCTCCCTTTTTGGTTATCTTTTCGGGAAGCACAGGCGATAAATATGGAGATATTGTGGGCAGCATTGGAAAAAGTATTGCAGAGCAATACAACATTTCTTTCTGACAACAATTTCTATGTATATCTCCATCATGTCCAAATGCCACGAGGGGGAGGACGTGTTCGCCAAAATGCAATGAATGGGGAACAATTCTGGAAACTAAAAAAAGGAATTATAACTATTAAAAATTCCGATAGCAGGTGTTTGGCTTATGCGTTGGTTGTGGCAAGAGGTATTAATGTTTACAAAAATGAACCTAAAAAACGTTATCAGTATGTTAGACAACATAAATGTGTTATGGAAGAAGAAGTGGATAAACTGTGCAGAGAAGCTGGGTAAAATTTGAGTGGTGGTGAAGGAACTACCGAAATTAAAAAATTTCAGGACTATTTATCTGATTTCAAAATTACCGTATATAATGGATTTTCCGGGAGTAATGTGATATATGAAGGTCCTTTATTACCTAGGCGCGAAACTTTAAATTTGGTGTACATAAACAACCATTTTAATGTTATAACATCTCTTACAGCTGCATTCTCCGCTAATTTCTACTGTGAAACTTGCCATAAGAAATATGATCATGTTTCTAGACACCTAGGATGCTGTACAGCTGTTTGTTCACAATGCCAAGAAAAGCCCAAATGTACTGTTTCAGAAACCAAAATAAAGTGCACTGATTGTAACAGATTTTTCTATGGTCAAAAGTGTTACAATAATCATAAAACATGTTACAATATAAAAAACTCTCTTTGTCAGACAGTAAAATATTGTGAAAAATGCATGAAAGCGTATGCTATCCGTACAAACAGAAATCCTCATATATGTGGGGAGAAATTCTGTGTCAGCTGTAAAAATATGGTACCATCTGAACATCCATGTCACATCCAAAAAAATTATGGCAAACAAATATCTTCTCTTATATCAAAAAAAGCAATGTTTGTTTTCTACGATATTGAATCGAGGCAGGACACAAAACTAGAAGGCACTGAAAACAATTTTCTGCATATTCCAAATCTTTTGGTATGCCAAAATGTATGCTATAATTGCATTGAGAACAAAGATATGTCTCAATGGTGCTGTGTATGCGGGAAAACACAGCACATTTTTGATAGTACAGAACCTGTTTACAATTTTCTGCAATTTGTTTCAGCTCACCGCACCAAAATTAACAATATTGTGTGTATTGCACACAATAGTAGAGGGTATGATTCGCACTTTGTACTGCAAACTATGATCGAAAAAATGAAATGGACACCGTCTGTTATCATGAATGGAGCCGAAATATTATCTTTGAAGATGCATAATATCCATTTCATAGATTCTCTCAACTTTATTCCAATGGCGCTCAACAAATTACCGAAAGCATTTGATTACCCAATGTCCAAAGGGTATTTTCCTCATTTTTTTAATACTTTGAAAAATAAAGAATATGTCGGATGTGTCCCTGGTACTGAATTTTACGCTGTTGATTCTATGATGGAGAATCAGAGAACCAGTTTTTTGGAATGGCATAGTGAACAACAGAAAACAGGGGTAGTTTTCGATATGCAGAAGGAGTTGAGAAAGTACTGTGTAGAAGATGTTAATGTACTACGTGCTGCCTGTTTGAAATTCATGACCACTTTTGAAAAAGAAACAACAGTGAACCCATTATTGAAAGCCATCACCATCGCTTCAGCTTGTAATAAAGTATTCCGTAAAAGATTTTTGAAAGCAGAACATATATGAATTATTCCTAAAAACGGATACAGATGGTGTGATATTCAGTCTAAAGAGGCTATTCAATGGCTGGTATGGGAGGAAAAAAACATAAAATCGAAATCCAATATGCAGCCAGAGGACCAGAAGTAAAAGTTGGAGGAAACTTGAAAGTAGATGGATATTTTAAAGATCAAAAGGGGCAAGAGCATGTATTTGAATATCAAGGATGCAGAACACATGGTTGTGTCAAATGTTTCCCTACTTCACGTACAGAACCTCTTCATGATGACCCATATGATACTTTGTCTTTTCGGTATGAAAGAACAGAAAATAAAATTACCAGATTAAAAGCACTTAACTACATTGTCCATGAGATGTGGGGTTCGAATTTCATCAGCAGTTTAGAAATAACAAAACCATGAAACATTATGTTGAAAAACATCCGTTATCAATTAAAGCCTCCATAATTCCCCGGGAGGCGTTTTATGGTGGTAGAACTAATGCTACCAAACTACATTACACTGTGAAAGAAAATGAAACAATTCAATAGAAGGATGTATGTAGCCTGTACCCTTACTGTTGCAAAGTTAAAAAGTTTCCAGTTGGACATCCGGTGAAAATTTATGTGGGGGAAGAATGCGCCGATATTTATTCTTTTGAAGGGCTTGTCAAAGCAACAATACTTCCACCGAGAGATCTGTACCATCCTGTGTTACCGTATCGAACCAATTCAAAATTAACTTTCCCTCTATGTAGAACTTGTGCCGATGAAATAAACCAGACGGAATGTAACCATACTGCTAGGGAAAGAAATATAACTAGAACCTGGGTTGTGGATGAAGTTCAGAAGGCAGTTCAAAAGAAATACAAAATTTTAGAATTACATGTGGTATGGGAATATAATGTTGAACAATATGATCCTGCAAAAAAATCAGGTGGTGTTTTTGCAGAGTACATCAATACATTTCTCAAAGCAAAAGTTGAAGCAAGCGACTGGCCATTGTGGTGTATTGATGAAGAATCAAAAAAAAAACACAGAGCTGACTATTTTGAAAAGGAGGGTGTGTTGTTGGATGAAAACAGAATATGTGCTAATCCTGGATTACGAAGCTTAGCAAAACTTATGCTGAATTCATTTTGGGGTAAATTTGGACAGAGAGAAAACCCTGGTCAAGTTAGTATTATCAACAATCCCAAGGATTTTTTCGATAAACTAGAAAGTCCCAATGTTGAAGTACATCAAGTTATACCTATAAATGAAGATATGTTGATAGTTCACTGGCAATATCTCGAAGAATCTGCACTTCCATTATCGACTGTAAATGTAGTTATTGCAGCATACACTACAACCCATGCACGATTAGAGCTTTATGAATATTTGGATACATTAGGCGAAAATGTATTGTACTATGATACCGATAGTGTCATTTATATTCAAAGGCCAGGTGATGTTGATCTGCCTGTTGGAGACTACCTAGGGGAGTTAACAAATGAACTAGAACCCTATGGGAAAAATGCTTATATCAGAGCATTTTCATCCAGTGGGCCGAAAAGTTATGCACTTGAGGTAGTAAATCCAGACAATACTAATGTTACTACTGTTTGCAAGGTGAAAGGCATATGTTTAAACCATAAAAACAGCAGCACAATCAATTTCGAATCACTCACCAATGCTATTCTCAACAACACCTCCTCTTTAACTTTACTCAACTCGAACAAAATCGTACGCACAAAAAGACATTCCGTTGTTAGTAAGCCGGAAATAAGGGTTTTTCAGGTGGTATATACCAAAAGAAAAAGATGTGCATCAAGTT
Organism: Lepisma saccharinum; assembly: GCF_977018435.1. NCBI lineage: Eukaryota > Metazoa > Arthropoda > Insecta > Zygentoma > Lepismatidae > Lepisma > Lepisma saccharinum. Next base: position 33,990 of record NW_028143317.1, read on the forward strand.
TCGAGACTTTACCATATGGATTCAAACAAAAGAAAACAGAATGTGTTAATTTTGTAATGCACTGGAATATATTTTTATTAGATTAAGTTAATGCTATCCTTAGGAATAGTATATCTGTGATTTGGTCAACATACAAACTGGATACCAAAAGAAATCTCATATTATAAGCAAATGTTAAAGCTTTTCATTACCAAATCTGTTACTTAGTAAAAAATAAAATGAAAACCATTCATTTGAAACCATTTGCTGTCATTGAAATATAATTATGCAGCCGCTATAATTCTTTGCTTATTATCAGTGCAAATCTGATATTATGTTGTGCACTTTAATAATGGAGTGAGTGACTAGTTGACAAGTTGGTTCTTCGGTGCAAGGTTGTATGGTACAAGCGGCCTTGTGCCCCTCTCCAACTTAAAAAAAGAGGCCCCCACAGATGGTAGCCACGTTGATGCCGTTGTGGGGCTTTCTACAAAAAGCTACCTGTACCAAGCCCGAAAACTTATTTTGAGATGGCGAGTAAAAACTTTCCATGCCTGTTGACCTTTAGTTTCCTCAACACACATACCCAGTTGGAATCGAACCCTCGACCCCATTGGTTTCAAAACACATCTCTTTGTGCATAATGGCTAATCGAGAGTGGTAACGCATCTTTTAAAAAATTCGATACTATTATTTATTTTTTTGGTTTTAAAACATAGCATACATTAGTGGTAAAATCTTTGCATTGTAATCAAAAGGTTCCAGGTTCGATATTCGTTGAAACAGCTTTATGCATTACGGTTAATCGGCACTGCGTAAAAAACGCCAACATTAGCCCCTAGTGAAAATCGAACCCTCGATCTCCGTTGGTTGCAAAACTCCAAAATCACCCATTTTCTATTTGTGTATCAAGGATAATCGGGAATAGTAACTCACTTTTTAAACAAATCAATGTTATTCTGCAATTTGCCAGCATTGGAACCCAAAACCTTTTGAATACTAAACTACAATATCAGCTATTTTGTTTCGTTTTTGAATATCTGTTCGTGCTAATCGGGACTGATAACACACTTTTTTTTATTTAAACAGAAAATCATTATTAGGCACTTTGACAACAATTTATATGTATATCTCCATCATGTCCAAATGCCACAAAAGAAGGGGACATGTTCGCCAAAATGCAATAAATGGGAAAGAATTCTGTAAACTAAAAAAAAATTATAACTATTAAATTAAAAATTTGCCAACATTTGGACTCGAACCTGGAACCTTTCGAATACTAAACACCAGTCACAGCCATTTTGTTTTGATTTTTAATATCTGTTCCTGCATAAATACTAATGGGGACTCAACACACTTCTTCTTTTTGTATTTTAAAAACAACATCATTATCAGCCAATTTGACATTGTGAATCGAACCCGGGGACCTTTTCATTACAGCATAAACATCCTATTTCCAATTAGTTCATTTTCTCTTTCTGCACAAAAAGCTAATCGGAACTTTTAAACAAATATAATTGAATATCCAATTTTCACCAACACTGGGAATCGAACCCTCAACCACTTCGTTAAAACATCTCGCGGAATAAAAAACACACCCCGCGCCGCGCCGCTCCGCCCCGCCTCGCGCCGCGCCTCGCGCCGCGCCGCGCCCCGGTCGCCGCCGCCGCCGCCGCTAAACACAAAACGCGGCCGCCATTTTGATTTTATTGAAATACTATTTATGCACAGATGGACTAATCGGGACCTATAATGGCGGGACAAAACAATTGGCCTCATTTAACTACCTAGATAATCGAACCCGCGACCTCTTCATTACCAGGCGACAACAATAACCACTAACCCAAGGCCGCCATATTGATTTTATTCAAACACTATTTATGCACAGATGGACTAATCGGGGACCTATAATGGTGGGACTAAACAATTGGCCTAATTTAACTACCTAGAGAATCGAACCCGCGACCTCTTCATTGTCAGGTGACAACATTAACCACTAACCCAACTCGATTTTCGAACTCAACCATTTTGTTGCCTTTATTTACACACAGGCTAATCGAGACCATTCAATATTGACATCGTCGCCTTGTAATCAGGGGGTCCCAGGTTCGATACTCGGTGGAGGCACATAGTGGTCCGAATCACCACTTTTCAACTGTAGCTCCAATCCTGATTAGTTTTGCCGTGCATAAAACGGACTTAAAAAAAACTAACTCAATCTATCAATCAATCAATATTGACTCTACCAGGAATCGAACCCTCGACGCCTCTTGTTTTACAGAGCAATAACCTTAGCCGCTAAGCTTTCGGGGGGTACAGCACCTTCGGCGCCATCTTTAAATCATTTCTTCATGTCTTTCCATCATACGCAATGGTTGCGCGCGCATTTCCTCCACACACACACACACACACACACACACACACACACACAAACATATGCACGTGTTAGGTTAGCATACATCAAGAAACAACGTGACAAATCCATTGACCCCCTCCCCCCACCGATTCCGATTTCTTCAACGTGATCAGACACGTTCTGCTGACTCAACAATAAAACCGCTCGTGGCCCGCTACGACCGGATGTAACATAACACCAGTCGCATCGAATTTTTGCTGACGCGTAGGAACGAAGTGCTGCCTCTCTACGGTACCCCACAATAATTTAAGTCTCCCTTCCCAACTAAAATTAACAAACGATTTCCAAGTTGAAATCAAAGCAGTACGAGTGAAAGTACAGAACCGACAGTTTACTATAATATCAATAAATATACTATCTCACCATGTAACCGATCTTAATGCACCCCTTATAAAAGTTGACCCGCCCTCGCTGGCGAGAAAAGGGCGGCAAGATAAGCTAACGTCTTTTCTAGCGGACGGTTGATGTGCGCTGCAGAGAAGACAGTCCGAGTCAAGCATTGATACGGTTAAGACCCATATCTCGTTGGTTATTGGTTTCGCGGGCAAAGAACAAGCTGTGAGTGAACTAATGGCCATGATCTCAGCCGGAAAGAGATATAGAGTCTATAGAATAAACTGTGAGTGAACTATCGGTCTGTGCAGTATCTCTACCAGAACATGTTACTAAAGAAGAGAGGCTACATGTTAATTAGGAACCAATGACAGGAGGATTAGAAGATTGAAGACGTCGAACTCGGTGTCAGCAAGATTTGTGTTTTCCCCCCAATTCCCCTTAAGTGTTCACCGTTAGTGTTTTTAAGCGTGTTTATCGCCAAGTGAATTGAATACCTAAGAAGTTACATCGAAGACGTAAGTACTCAGTGAAGTAACCACTAAGTTTGGTCTAATATATCTCAACAAATTCACACCGGAAGCTGACTAATCTGTGTATTCCGGAATCGTTTGTAAACCACAGACGTCAGGTGCCTGGGCCTTTAATAAATATTAATACTGTATTTTGTGGTGTATGAATACTTAGAGTCTTAATTATAAAAATTCACTGCTGGTCTCATTTTGTGCTATTGACTTTGTACGACTGCAGAATATAAATTGCAATAATAAAAGCAAAACCAAAGAAAAAACGTTATATGGTGCCGAAACCCGGAAATCCTTCTGGTTATTTGTTGAGATACTATGTTAAATTTAAGAAATCATGTTGATATTGGATTATTTGTGTGTAAAATATTGGTGTTCTACATAAGAAAATGGAAGAAAAACCTGTACTTGTTGATCGGAAGAGCAGGTTTCTTTTTTCCTCTCCCTCTCGCTGCAGCTGTAAGGGATTAAGGGATTAGCAAGCTAGCTAAAGTAAGTCAGTGGTGCGAACATGGTTCGAACGATATGGAAAGGTCCTTGTTACGGCAAGTTGAGAATTTCAAACGGCGGAATTGTTTGTTCAGTCTGTAAACAAATGTTCCACAGAGATTGTGTGGGAATGAACAAATGGGAATTCAAAGATAATGAGGCTGATTTTTGCTGTGTACAATGTAAGAGTCGCGCTGACAATGAAACTTCAATTGAACTAAAAGTAGAAGAAAGTGCACAGGATGTCCAAAAATTAACTGGCGAAAATGAAGAGAATGTTAACCTCACGACACTTTTGTTATTTATGAAGCAGAGTAGGCAAGAACAGGATAGGAAATTGGATATCTTGTGTCATACTATGGAGAAGAATAAACAAGAGCAGCTTAAATTTAGAGAAGAGGATAGGCAAGAGCAACTTAAATTTAGAGAAGAGGATAGGCAAGAGCAGAATAATAAATTTGACATGTTGTACCAGAATGTGGAGGAAAGTAAACGAACCATGCAAGAAATGATCGTACGGCTAGAAGATAAATTGGGGAAGTTAGAAATTAAGGTATCTAAATTGGAGGAGTTAGAATGTGATTTACTTGATCATAAGCATTCTTGTCAGATTATGCATGAAGAACCAAAGACGAGTTCAGAATTCAAGGAGGAGGTTTTTGAAAGTCGAGTGAAGATTCAACACAAACAAGTGAGTGTATCAGAAACAAAACTGAATGAAGTTGAGGATATATTACCCATTGAGAGGCAGCGAAAAAATGAGCTGACAAAAAATGGAAATGAAGGTATTCCTAGAGAACCGAATGCGAAAAATGATGATCTGTTCTCCAACTTGAAAGGATGTGTAACTTCAGACAAAACATTTCAGGAAATGATTATGATCAATAAGAGGAAGAAAAATAGAGTAAGTCTTAGATATGATTTTGTAGAAAAACTGAAAAAACTGAATCGAAAGAAACTGAATGTGGCTAAGAATTCAAAGGAAGCTGAAGAATCGTCGGAGAAAGAAATGGGGAAAAATAGCGAAGGATCTAACAATGCCAACACCGATGAGTCAGATTCAGACACTACGCTGCCGGAGAAAAGTAAGAAGAAGGTGAAACAGAAAAAGCAAGGAGTGTATGTATTTTATGAAGATATTGAGTATGATGCGAAGCCCCGACAGAAACTAGACTGGAAGAAGAGAAAGAAGGAATTAGTTTCTCTACTTGAAGATAGTTGGAAGAAGAGGAAGAAGAAAAAAGGTTGACTTAGAAAATGGAAGGACAGGAATGTTTTTTTTGAGTAAGTTGAAAGAACAACAATCTCTAAATTTCTAACATAAATTTGTGATTATGTTATATTATGTGTATGAGAAGCGGTTAATGGAAATAAGCTACTAAAAATGTATAAATGTTATCTAGAGTCAAATATAATGTAAACAGTAAATATATATATTCTTTGATAGTTGTTTGAACTAGTTATGGTTCAATGAGAAACTGTTCTGTTACTCATACATTTGGTAAAAGCACTGGTTGCTATTAATCTCAATAGACATTTGAACGAAGGGTATATTGTGAAAATGTTAAAGTAGTTTTGAAATTTAATATTTCATTTTAAAAAAATGCGAAGAGTAAGATTTAAAAATGTAAGTAAACCTCTAATTTATCTATGATTATGGACAGATAGAGTGAAGAACGAATGAGAAAGAAGATCGAACATTTACGCTCAAAGGAGATACACTTGGGAAGTTCTTCAGAATGAAAGATGATATAGTGTTAATGGAATGATAAATAGCATTAATAGAAGAAAGAAGTTACGAGAGTTGTTGGACATACAGATGATAAAAAGTCAGTGTGAATTAAGAGAAAACGAAAGTGCGAGAGATGCACAAAAGTTGAAAATAAGGTCGAAGGCGAACCGGAAAATAGTTGTTTAAAATAAGGTCGATGATGGACCGGAAATTGTTACAGTTGTGTATTAAAGTACATGCTGATGTGAAGTAAATATGAAAGTTCAAGATTCTGTTACTAGTCATAGAAGATATATGCTATTAAGCGGTGAATCGTAAATAAATTGGAAATTTCCCAAAATTAATGATCTGGGCTTGATGATACTTTGTATAAGAGAAAGGAAAGTAGAGGTTATGACAAACGCAAGAAGGTTTACTGTTAAGATTATTTCGATCAAGTAGGGTGACGTTTTTTAAAGATAAAAGCAATAAAGTTATTTTTGGAACAATTCTATCGAAGCTCGCTCAAGTGTTTATTTCAGGTTATGAGTGTTAGAAAAAAGAAAAGTTGGTATATTTAACAAAGTTACAAAAAGTAAAAGAGGATCTTAATGTGATAAAGTAAAGGTTATGAAGATGATGCAGTAAAATTAAAATAGAATTGAAAAAGAGTTATATGTAAAATAAATAGAACAACCGATGAAGGGTTGAAGAACAGTCTGAAAATTGTTGAAAGGTTTATGTAAAATGAAACAAAAGAAAATACTAGAATGTTAAATATATGAAAAGAAAAATATTATTTGAATAATTTACGAAAGCAACTTGGTTCAAACAAAGCTGATATATTTAATTTAAAAAGAACACTCAAAATTATTGATTTTATGTAATAGCAATCTACAGCAATATTTCATTAAGTATTATCTTGATACTAAAGAAAATCTGCTTTTGATCAATATTGTTTGAGAATGTTTTCTAAATTTGTGTAAGCATACTAGTGTCTATGTAATTATATTGTATGTGGAGTATATCGGTACTTGATTGAATAATTGGATTAATATGCAAGATGTTTAAGTTGGGAGTGAAAAAATGTTTGGTTTGTAAGTTTCGCTGTTATCTAGATTGGCGCCAGGATGCCAACTTACTTATTGGATGAGTAAAGAAACAAGAGAAACAATTTAATCTATAAAGATGTTTTATAAAATTAAATATGGTTTGTATTTTCAAGGAAAAATATTTTTGTTTTGTAATTATTTTTGAATCTAAAAAAAAAAATATGTACGAGGCTTGTCTAATAATTGAAGGTGTCGTTTAGAATTGTAATAGTTAAGTTATTATCTCTCATAAATGTCCATCTAATAACTTTTTGGAGGAGGGGGCTGTTGTAACCGATCTTAACGCACCCCTTATAAAAATTTAACCGCCCTCGCTGGCGAGAAGAGGGCGGCAAGATAAGCTAACGTCTTTTCTAGCGGACGGTTGATGTGCGCTGCAGAGAAGACAGTCCGAGTCAAGCATTGATACGGTTAAGACCCATATCTCGTTGGTTATTGGTTTCGCGGGCAAAGAACAAGCTGTGAGTGAACTAATGGCCATGATCTCAGCCGGAAAGAGATATAGAGTCTATAGAATAAACTGTGAGTGAACTATCGGTCTGTGCAGTATCTCTACCAGAACATGTTACTAAAGAAGAGAGGCTACATGTTAATTAGGAACCAATGACAGGAGGATTAGAAGATTGAAGACGTCGAACTCGGTGTCAGCAAGATTTGTGTTTTCCCCCCAATTCCCCTTAAGTGTTCACCGTTAGTGTTTTTAAGCGTGTTTATCGCCAAGTGAATTGAATACCTAAGAAGTTACATCGAAGACGTAAGTACTCAGTGAAGTAACCACTAAGTTTGGTCTAATATATCTCAACAAATTCACACCGGAAGCTGACTAATCTGTGTATTCCGGAATCGTTTGTAAACCACAGACGTCAGGTGCCTGGGCCTTTAATAAATATTAATACTGTATTTTGTGGTGTATGAATACTTAGAGTCTTAATTATAAAAATTCACTGCTGGTCTCATTTTGTGCTATTGACTTTGTACGACTGCAGAATATAAATTGCAATAATAAAAGCAAAACCAAAGAAAAAACGTTATAACCAGTTATTTCAGCTTATCACACTTGACGTTTTACAGGAAATAGTGAGAGAACTAGCGGCACCCTATATCATATTGGGAGATTTCAATTGACATTCAAACCTATGGGGCTGAAAAAACAGGATAGACTAGGGTTATCGATTCATAATTGGATCATTCAGAATGACTTTATTATTTATAACGATTATACACCAACCCATTACCCGCGGAATGGAAATACTCCGTTGTGTATTGATCTATTTCATCCCAGGATTCATTTCCATATTTTACTTGGTATAAAGATACTGATTTACGGGGTAGTGATCACAACCCCATTTTTCTTCTAAATTCACAGAGTCCATCGACAAGTAGCCTTACTCCGAACATTACTCTTCCAGTGAGAAGATTGAGGAACGCGACTATTCAGTGAGATAAATTTGCACAAAAGTTTGAGCAACTATATCCCAATGACAGTGAAAGTCAAGTTACTGCAAGATCCTACTCTCAATTTATCTCATTGCTCACGTTAACTCTAGATACTTGCGGGAAAAGACATACGTTCAAAAACATATCTTTCCAGCCATTCGGTGGTGGAATAGTGATTGCGTCATTATTAAATATCAGAAAAAAATACCAGTGGAAAAACTATGGAAGGGCCCCATCGCGTGAAACGTGGATTGAACTGAAACGCCTACAAGAAAAAAAACTCCAAAAAACTTGATGTCTTACAAAGACAGACTTTACGTATCTGTCTTGGACTCATGAAATCCAGTGCAAACATAAGCGTCTATTTAGAAAGTAACGAAACCTCACTAACCCATCGTATACAAAAGTTAACTACCCAATATTTATTAAAAACTTGGAAAAATCATGCGCACCCATTCAATAAAGAATTTGCATTGCAACGAGAGTGGGAATGCGTGCAGGTTCTAACTCCATCAGACCCCACATATTACTTTCTCCACTGTTATAACATCGATCGGGCTGCATATCATCAATCATTTACATATACCCAACCACTGATCTATCAGCTACAATTTCCTTTAGTCACTCCATTTGATATTTATTACGAAGATAGAGAACAACATCATAATTATAGGGAAAAATGACCTAAGCAGGGTGGCGACAGACCTGGAAAACCGGGAAAAGTCAGGGAATTTGAGGTGTCAAAAAAAGTCAGGGAAATGTCAGGGAATTTCGTCTTCATTGATTTTTTTTAATTTATTTTATTTATTTATTTAAAGATATTGTTATGGAACTCTGCACGGGAACAGGAAATCTCGTTCGTAAGTTTCGGCCTCAACTTTTAGGCCCCTTTTATGCGCAACACAACCACGCCGCCAGAAACCAGTGATAGTAGGAGGAGAGAGAGAGAGAGAGAGAGAGAGAGAGAGAGAGAGAGAGATTAGTTTCTCCCGCCCGGGCTTCTCGGCGGGAATTTTAAATTCGAACACTCTTTGGAGGAATATTGTTATAACTCGGGCACTATGGGAGCAATCTACTTCGGATAACTTTTGTTTTTCAGCTAAAACATCAGCGCATGCAACCGTGTACAATTCAGAAAACCGGACCGAGGAAGGGGGGCTGGGGGGGCACGTCCCCCGAATTTCAATGGAAAAAAACATAAAAATCTGGAGTTTGCCCCCTCTTCTCCCGCTATTTTGGGGAGAAGGTGCGAACTTTAGTATTCTTTTCAAAGAATGGACATTTCTCAAGAGAATGAAACATGTTTCATGTTCTTGGGTTCCATACAAGTTGAATAAAAAGCCAAAATGTGAAACTGTTTTTTACGGAAAATAGGTAATTTGCATATTGCTCAGAAAATTGTTATAACTCGGGCACTATGAGAGCAATCTACTTCGGATAAGTTTTGTTTTGCAGCTAAAACATCAGAGCATGCAACCGTGTACAATTCAGAACGGCGAACCGACGAAGGGGGGTTTGGGGGGTGCGACCCCCGAATTTCAATGAAGAAAAACATAAAAATCTGGAGTTTGCCCCCTCTTCTCCCGCTATTTGGGAAGAAGGCGCGAACTTTAGTATTCTTTTCAAACAATGGACATTTCTCAAGAGAATGAAACATGTTTCATGTTTTTGGGTGCCATAGAAGTTGAATAAATAAGCCAAAATGTGAAACTCTGTTCGGAAATGTGGCATGGATTGCGGAGAGGGGGGATGTTGGTCATCAATATGAATTTCCCAGGCTTGCTCCAGACCTGTGTCAGAGTTTCCACCCAAACATAAGAGTATGAAGGTCCAAAAAGCACATTCATTTCGTAATCAGCACCATGATACCATATCGTAGCGTTCCTCTGGCGTTCCTCTGGACGCGGGGATCTTAAATAGGGATGTAACTTGCCCCTCCCGATTAGTACTAGTTGATGGTAGAGACAGCCCTGAACGGGCAGGTACAAATATCTAACTATTCATTAAAATAGACTCATGATTCGTTTCTAGACTGAAGTGAGCAATGCAAATGGCAGAATGGGTGTAGACTAGCTTACCCTGTTCGGTTTAGAAATAAGACCAGTAGCTCCTGCTTCTCCGATGATTCCAGATTAAAAGACCTCGTGTCGCTCTCATGCGCACGTATTTAAACACTCGCTTGGCCTCTCGTCACCTCTTGCCAAAGGCCAGTGTTCTTACCATTTCCTGTAGAATGCTTATTCTACACATTCTGAGCAGGAGCTGACAAGGTCTGCCAGGGTCAATATTTCTTAATCGAACGGGGTATGGTACGACACCCCCTCTTGCAAGACAATTTCTAAAATTGAAATTGTAGTCATGAAAAGTTTAAATTGAACCTTCTGCCATTCACCAAAATTTAAAAGGTTTTTGTTTATTACATGAAAAAAAAGTTACATAAAATAAAATAATAACAAAAAAATGTCGGAGACCCTTCACCGAAAATTAAATGGAACAGAATTAAGCTCAAGCTTGAAAGCTGAAAGAAAGTCTTTTGTTTTCATTAGCCACACGCTGGAAGAGTCTTTCGTAATCAACAATGCTGACGGTTGGTCAACATGCGATATAAAGTGTTGTTCGCATGTCCGTGGAGTCAGCGGAAAGTTCAACACACTGCATCGTAACGCGATACATGCGACTTGCTTCTGAACAAGTGCTAAATAAGCACAGAACATAATCCGTGAAAAACTGTAATGCCGCATGCTCGCAATCTTCCGCCTCATCAGGATGACAGTTCGAGGCGATAGCAAAGGACCGTGGTAAACACCAAACTCCACTGGACTGCGCACAACCACACGAAGATTAAAAAATAGATGAAGGTTATGTTTGCACTTGCCACTGACGTTCTTAGCACACTATGTGTGCACACTATGACCTGAGAAATGAGACGGCAGGGCAGTCCAAATACATTCCAACCCCGGAGTCCTGGGGTACGAAGCACTGTTCTGTGACATACACGGTCCTTGACCGATCATTTTCACTGGGGGACCGGATTCGAATCCCGGTGTGGAAAGTTCCGGAATACTGGTCAGCAAAGGTCAGATGAAAAGACGTGGGCCGTGAGGCGGGCGAACACAGGGTAGTCCATGGGAAGCCACTCCAAGTAGCGGTTCCAAGCCCCAAAAATATGCCTTGTCCAATGGCGAACACTGGGGGGATGTTAGGATAGGCCCCCGAAAGTTCACAGCAGACGCCGTTGCATACAGTAATTATGGCCACTGGTAGGATGAAACGTCACAGGTGGCCTGGCAGCTTTCTGATCCACAGGGCTGGGTCTCAACACATTTGGGTCGTTGACTGTACCCGGAAAGTTCCAATATGTGGTGAAGGACATTGCCTGGCCTTACAGAGCAAAAGGGGACGATGTACATGAAAGATGTTCATGCTTCTTCTTAAGGGGGTTAGAGTCGTGGGGGGGGGGGGTTTGCTCTGTAAGATGACATTTCTTCTGATGTTTCTGACGCTGTTCCAGTCCTGGGATGTCACTTGGAATAGGATTTTCGGTGCTGCTACGTGACATACACCGCTGAAAACCAAAGGAGGCTGGTGAGCTCCAAAGCCTTCAGGAATGCGTTCTTCTTCCGGCCTCAAAAAATCACTGGACTTTTCGAAATTCCTTGAACTCTTGGAATTCCCGAACAGGGGAGGAAACAGGTTGGACATAGGAATAAACTACATTGCTCACAGTCATTCAATATTGAAAAATATATAAAAAATGTGTAAAGGAATTGTCTTCTATAGGCAAGTGAAAATCATGAGTAAAGATAAGTAAACTAAAATGAAATAAACTGCCCAATAAGTGAAATAAATTATAAAACAAAGTTTGAATGAAGGCTAAAGAAAATAAAAGGCGGAAAATGTCATTTGACGCCGTAACACTGGAACACCATTAAAATGAAAATCTGACTTCATCAAAAGTAATATATGTATATATTGACTAAATTATATATAGCCCCTGGCTTCTCCCAAATATAAAATAATGTGCAATATAAAACTAAAGTTATGACATGGCACTATAAAATAAACGAAAATATGTAGGATTAAATATTGATAAATATATAAAAGTAGTATGTAAATGGTATCAAATATATCCCCTGGTATCAGAAAAATAACCCGACGAAATCCATTAATATCATGTCAGAAGTGTCAAAGCATTGGAAAAAGGAGAAACTGACGAAAAAATAATTAACCCAAAATTTAGTAACGTCACAACCGTTAAAACGGACCTAGCCACAAGTAAATTCGGGATCACTAAGATATAATAAAAGAGTAAATGACATGGCTCCAATGACGTTAAGATCATTAAATACGAAAGAAACATAAAAATAGATGAATATATCAAGGCGACATAGTGACGCATTGTTAACGGTCACTAGTCGAGGTTGGTTTACGCTTGCATACGCCTGACGTATAGCATAAATAAACAGTTAAAATGAAGTTCCAAATTAGTAATAGGATAATAGTAACGGGAAAATGGGACAAAAATATTTCATGAAATTTGGGTTCGTTCGCGATTGACTGATTCAATTTCTCCATGGCCAGTCGAAAGTCAGTCCAATCAGGAAGAATTACATTTGAAAAATTTACAGAGGTATTCAAAAGTGGAGAAATTGCTCGAATAGCTATTTCTGTATCTAAAACTCTACGAGTGTGGATGATTTCATCATCAAAAATCAATTGATCAAAATTCTTATAATTACAGAAAAAGGATGTTCCTTCAGACACTGTTATTGTTTTGTGTGTATTTAAATTGCCGTTTAAAGTTTGTGATTGGAGGAATTTGCCTGTGCCGGAAACTATCACTCCTGTTCGAGTGCGAACTTTCGTGAGGTGGCCCCCGACGTTAGATTTTATTTCCGTGGAGCAGGAAATAGTGGAATTATGAAATAGAATATTTGTTAAACATTTTATATTATCGTGAATTGAAAGTTCCGTATGAATACAAACGTAAATGAAGGAATTAAATTTACAATGACTATCAAGAATTTCCACGATTTGGGTTTGACCATTATGTTCCATTTTATATGATAATTGGGGAACCTTAACCCGGAACCATTTATTATCAACAAAAGTGCCAACATTTATAGTCCGATAAACGGGAGAAATGGCGTTACGTAGTAAATTGGGAGTTTCTAACAAAATATGAAAAGAATGAGTGGATAAGTCATAATTGACAAGGTAGACATTGGTTAAAGCGTAAAAGAGACCAAGATCCGTCATATACAGGGTGTCCTTAAAGTCAGAATGAAGACTGAGAAAAACACGGAGCCAATCGGGAGAAATCATATGATAAGACAGTTTATTCATCGATAGATCGGTTACCATAAAATCAATACGGGTAAATAATTCTGAAGCGTGCAAAAGTGCCATTAGGTGCCTTTCTTCCGTATAGATGTCACAAAATTTCGAAACTAAATCCGCTTTAAGAGCGATAAGAGAACGTTTGAAGATTACCAAAATGTTATTAACAACTCGGAAAGTCTGGATTTCGTCTTTCTTCATTTCCTGTAATTCTGCCTGAATCTGATCTTGATTATGTTTTAGAGCTTGAACAGAAGAGCTAAGGTGATGAATTGAAAAGGAGTTATAAATTGAAAGACCCGCCGAAAATAAATTCATTAAATTAAAGAAAATCGATCTTTTCCCTCGAGTGCTCCCAGATACATTTTGCCACACCCCATGGCAATTCGGCCGGCTATCGCTGGTTTTAAAACGACAAGGGAGGTAAAGTGAAATTTCGCGTAAGTATTGTTGAATACGATCATGGGTATCATTTTGAATAGCTGACCACTTAACACAGCCTGAGTGGTTATCGGTCCGAATGTTAATATCAATGTGAATATTGGCAGTTGTATATATGTAATCGGAACTGTGAACCATAAGACCTTGTTGTTCGTAAAATAAACCCAACCCACTTACAAAAATATCCTCATTTTCAATTGCAACTGTATATTGAAAAGTGGGAAGGGTTGTCAGGAATAGAAAAAGAAACCTCCAATAAAATTGCGCGATGTCAGCCATGCTTGGTATCTGGAAGGGAGAGAAAAAAAAATGTTTGTGACGTGAACAAAGTGATCTAAATAAACTAAAAAAATGGAAAAAAAAACGGTATAGAATACTAACAAAAAAAAATTAAAATTGCTCAAAGCAAACCATAAACATCCCGGGTGTGACCCTAGGAGGTTGCCTGGGTTGGTCTTAAAACCGTTGGCAAAATAGGGGGGGGGGGCGCATTTGTCTCTCTGAGGTAAAAAATGTAAATTTAAAACTGAAACTAATCTGGGTTATTGATTTAGAAAACATTTCTTGGCTATCTGTGAAGTAAATTTACGGTTCTGAGAATAAAGGAAAAAAAATATAAGGCATTGCGTTAAACAGAAAAGAGGAACCACTCTTTTGAGGTTTTAGCCTAATAAGGTAAACAAAAACTACTTTTTATGGTCGCCTTAGGAAAAAAATTGAAACGGAACCGTAAATGAACATCATGACGCCGGGCCGGGAGAGAAGTATAGGATTTCGTATGATATTACTTCAACTAAAGTCTATGACGTGTGGGAGATTAAAATATAAGCACAATTACTCGCTATTACCTACTTTACGAAGATTAACATGAAATTAATCTGTAAGAAGTAATTAAATTTCATTCGGGAAACCTTTGAAAATTCTGAAGGAACTACAAAACGTCGCATAAATAAGCGCCCTTGAAGAGGCTATTATTCACACCTCGTTTAGAGACTAGGAATTTCATTGCTGAAGCCAGCTGAGTGTAAAGTTCATCCACAACAAAGAAAGGTGTCATCAAATTCTCTCTCTCCGAGACTGAAATAAGATATGTGTCTTCCGCTAACTCGAATGTGGAGTGGAAACTGAGCACAAAAGTGGCCTCGACGATGATAACTGCGAGGGAAATGCAATTCAGCATAAAGCAGGAACTCGAGGAGTCTAGCTAAAGACATCTTTTCAACTCTACTGGATGTGTGATCTGAGTCGGGGGGGGGGGGAGGAAGGGAAGGGAAGATATATGGCGGCCGTTCTGGATGGGCGGAGCCCTCCGTGAGTGATGACCAATAACAGGAACGTGTTCTTTCTCTGCGGGGAACACGACGATAGAGACTTAGGACTGGTAACGAGGGAGGCGGTGCCAAGGAGCAAATAGGAAGAGGAAGAGAGTACCTTTCATGAACTTTTGGTTCTTGATGTACCTGGATTTCATCGAGGTAGCCGGAGGAAAATAAAAAAAGGAGATGTTTGCTCGGCGCCCCAGGCTAGTACGAACTCGGTTGCATAACGGCTAGGGGAGTGCGTGGAAAGGCAGCTTGATTATATGTCGTCGTAAAACATGTTTTGAATGAAAGGGACAATTGGTTCAGAGTGGGGCTGGGGGTCGTCGGTTCGAGACACATCTACGTTTTGTGTTTTCACCGTAACTCCTTTAACTCTTTTTACTTTAACAGGATTAGTTTGAACAGAGCGAGATGAGGTGTTAACATCATCTAACTTTAATGGATTAAGAGTTTGACATGCAACATTAAATGTATCTAGACGGACGGGAGGAATTTCAAGTGGGATAATTACGTTTGAAGTATCTGCTTGGTCATAAAAGGGGTCTGGAAAGGTAAAAACTGACTCAAGATTTCGACATGTAACGGGTTGGGTGGGACCACTGTGCCAAGAGTCGCTATCCGACTGGGATATATTTAAAAATTGTACACTTGAAGACATATTTACTCGTTCCATTTCCCTTGGGCAATTATTTTCCAAAACTTTTAACTTTTTACATCTTCGCTGACAACAAATGAAAGCAAGAATTAACATACAAATAAAAACTAATGTTAACGTAATTACTGAACAAATGATGTAGGGGTATTGGAAAGATCTTATGACCACTTCCTTGAAGGATAGCGAATTGACATGCGAGATAAATGCAATTAAAATTAATAAATATAGGAAAAACTGCATCTTGTTGAAATATGTAGCAATTATTGAACCTAAACTTGCTAAAATGACCACAACTGTTATTTTTAGTTATTATTGAGAATAAATGAATTACTTTTCGGCCAATAAATATCAAATCAATAAATTTGATAAATCACATATTTTTACACAAAATAAATTTAACTTAAAATTTTCTCGGGTATTTTAGTTAGTTTTTAGAAACAATGCAATTAGTGCAATGTAAATAGGAATTATTCAAGGAGGGGTCAAGAAGATAAAGTCAAACTGTCGGCCAGGAATAATTTTAACTGAAAATAGATAAAAAAAAATATCTCGTCAAACGTATGAAACTTCACACCTTGCTTATTATTAGCACAAATTACATGGTCTAAATGAGAACTTGGTTCTCTGCTTCATTTTAGTCGGCTTACGCAGACTTCTTTCTTTATTTAAGGCTAAATGTCACGGGGAAATTAACATTTCTTACGTTATTAACTATAATAACGGGTCTTTCCACATACTACCGGTAGGTTTAATATACACAATAGAAAAGACAAATATACACTAGATAACGCTCGTGCCGCACTTTCGTTGCTTTAATTAACTAAGTGAGCTCACTGACAACATATTTAATTCTTTTTATAACTCATGCATGGATGGAAAAATGCACATATATTTCAGAGCGTGTTTATAAATAACTTCATACATAAAACATGCAACTGCCTAACAAAATAGTTTTACTTCTACGAGAAAACAACAATGGTGCGCACATTAGGTTTTATACGTTTGGCGAGAAAACGAATTGACGTATTGATACTTTTAGGGAAATGGAACGAAAAATAAAATTAAACTAAAATATAAAAATTATAAAAATAAGGTCCACACAGAAGGTAAACAATTACGACATGTGCTTTGGGCTACGTATAGGCGGTTACTGGTTCGAAATCATCTTCTTGAAGAGATACGATATTCGTTTCTTCCTCACCCCCTGAAGGGCGGTGATAGCGTTTTAACCTCTGTACAGCCACTAAATCGGACACAATCTTGCCGCGTTTGTTTTCATATTCCACTAAATAGGCATTGTTATTTTCCTTTCTTACTATTACCGCGGGCCCAAAATAAACACCTGAAAAGCACTTAGCCGTTTTTGCCTTCTGAGTGGGGTTATATAATAATACCAATTCACCAGGAGCGTAACTTGTTTCTTGATGACGTCTGTCATAATACTTCTTTTGGGACTCAAATCGTTTGCGTAAATTTTCTTGAGCTGCGTCTCGTGCCTTGTTTAGTCTTTCAAGTTTGTCTGTGTTCGCACTATTTTCGCAGGGATCTGCGTGAAGCATACTTTCCCAGGGCAGACGGGCTTCGAACCCATGCATGACGTAAAACGGACTAAAACGAGTGGAATCGCCGCGCGTAACATTATACGTAAACACCGCTGGTTGTAGATAGGTAATCCAGTCATCATGTTTCGGGGTTACAAAATGCTTAATTATACTTTGCAAAATACCGATACCTCGTTCCTCTAAACCGGAAGTATTATGGTGATACGCAGTAACAAATTTTAACTGAATACCGAGTTTAGCACTAAGTTCTTTAAATACAGAGGAATTAAATGAGCCACCCCTATCACTGTTGATAATTTTCGGACAACCAAATCTTAATATTATGTGCTCGTAGAGAAAGTTAGCAGCTGTTTGAGCAGTGGTATCGACCACAGGAGCAGCAATCATATATCGGGTACCAAAATCCATGCATGATAAAATGTATTTACATTTATTTGGGCCACTGGGAGGGAACGGTCCCGCGAAATCTATAGCTAGGCGTTCAAAAGGGCGACAGCTTGGAAAGGTCTGGAGTTCACCTTGTGGCAACCCTGTAGGGCGCTTGTTTGTTTGACAAGATAGGCACTGGCGACATTTGTCCTGTATAAAACGTTTCATATAGGGAAAATATATGCGATTGAGCGCATTGTAATATGTTTTAGTAAACCCTAAATGACCACCACCACACGGGTGAGAATGTAATTGTTCAACTACAGTATGACGTAAGGACTTAGGTATACAAAGTAATTTCTTACTTCCCCCACCCATCTTATGGTTCCTGTATAAAAGACCATTTTCCAGCACATAATAAAAAGCCTGTCTTTCGAAGGGGGATTGGGCGTCATATGCCCCCTCCAAAACTTTTATGATTTCTGAAAAAAATGAGTCGTCGCGCTGGTGTTTTCCCACATCTATTGATTCATCCTGGAGGAGAAATATACGAGGTTCACCCAATTCTGGCGATTCGTCGTCCGGGGGGTTGGTTGATTCCCTGCTAATAGCGTCGGAAATATTTTGTGTAGATTTACAATGAACGACCGTGAAGTCGTATGAATCAAGCTCTGCACTCCACCGTGAGAGCTTCGAACTCAAATTACGGGTGGTACGCAAATAACTGACTGCTTTATTGTCTGTTACAATTTCGAAATGTTTCCCAATTAAATAAAACCTAAAGGTTTTGAGGGCATACAGAACCGCTGATAGTTCTAGTTCCATGATGGACATTTTTTCTTCTCCTTTCTTGAGTGTTCGACTTGCATATGCCACAGGAAGGAAATCATTATTTGCATTTGGCTGTGTTAAAATAGCACCAAGGCCTTTCAGACTTGCATCACAGTAGACGCGTGTTTCTTTAGAAGGGTCATAGGGTAGCAAAACTGGTGCAGTTATTAAAGCGTGTTTTAAGTTTGTAAAAGCTGTTTCTTGGTCCTCCCCCCATACAAATTTTTTGCCTTTGCCCAAAAGGGACTGGAGAGGTTGGGCCTTCTCTGAAAAGGATGGGACGTATCTACGGACATATGAACAGAAACCTAAAAATCGTTTAACTTGTTTTGTGGTGGAGGGGGTGCGGTAAGTCTTAATGGAAGAAATAATACGGTCACTCAAGCGTAGGCCATAACGACCCACCAAATGTCCAAGGGCGAGTATCTCAAAATAACCAAATTTACATTTGTGTGGAGAAATTTTCAAGCCAGCGTTTTGTAGACACTGAAACAATTTTTCCAGTGTTGTCAACATTTCATTAAAGGTATGGCCCCAGGTAAATAAATCATCCATATAGAAGGCGAAGTTATCACTTTGCATTCCGCTACAAGCCAATTGAAGTGTTCGATTCATCGCTGCTGGCGAGGTAATATGACCTTCACTTAAAACATTAAATTCAAAATGACCTAGGTTGGGAATAGAGAAGGCTGTGTACTGTTTACTGTCTTCTGTGAGTGGTATTTGAAAAAATCCTGAACGTAAATCGCAACTAGAATAGTACTGCTTTCCCCCCATATCGTGCAAGATAGACTGAATGGAAGGCATGGCCATCGCATCGAACACAGAGCGTTTATTCAAAAAGCAACCGTCTTGAATAAAACGGTAACTTCCGTCACGCTTTTTCACAAGAATAACTGGTGAGTTATAAGGACTTGTACTATCCCGGATTATTCCCTGTTTTTTCAAATTCTCAATTTGTTTCTTTATCTCTGTTCGCAAATGTACCGGGATCGGATATTGCTGCTTATGGAACGGAGTAGGATCAGAAAGCTGTATCCTGTGTTTGTAATTGGTGGCAAGGCCCATGTCATTCTCGGACCAACTGAAAACATTTTTGTATTTTAACAAAAGCTCTAAAAGTTGATTTTTCTCATGTTCCTCCAATTGAGGATTAATGTCAAATTTGGATATATCCACTTGTGGGATATCGTCGTTTTCTGATTCTTCCTTTGTTAAATTAACTGTTACAGAACTATTTTCCTGATCCACCGTTGCCAACTCACAAGATTCTGCGCCACCAATCCGAGTACCTTTGCGAATTACAATTCTATAATTCAAAGGGTTGGATACCCAAACAAGTTGTGTAGCAGGGTTGAGTATCGACCTTGGTACCATTATGCCAGATTTAGCCTGAAAATTTGCATCCGGCTCAAGTAAAGTTAAATTTTGATTTGCTGTATTGACTAATTTTAAAGGGATGCACAAATGTGATCTTGGTTTCACAACAATTCGTTTAGAAGCCACATATTCAGGTTCAACAGTATGTACCAGCAAGCCTGCCAATTTAACGGAAACATCAAAAGCTTTCTTCGAATCAAACCGAATGCGGTTGCGTGGGGGAGTGCCAAATCTGCTCAAAGCCAATTTATTGTTTTCAAAATCTAAAGTTGCACTTTGGGCTTTTAGAAAATCATTACCAAGGATGGTATTATGACCAAAATCTTGTATCACCCTGAAGGGGTGCCTAAATGTAAATCCATTTAGAGAAAAATCTAAAAGTACAATTTCTTTAATTGTTAAACAATTATTCGTGACACCTTTAACTAGAGTGTTGATTTTAAACCTCTTAGCATGGGCAGGAATACCCTTATCACTTGTTACACTTATTTGGCTCCCACAATCGACAATAAACCTTTGACGTTCCCCATTTACATTGGCATGTACATAAATGAGGTCTTCAGACTGGAAAGTAGAGACTAAAATCTTTTTACTGCCCGCAGGTATGTCTCCATTACTTGCGGTTAATTGGCGTTTAAATCTTCTGGATTTTGAAGACAAAATTCTTGGTGGTGATTAGGAAAACCACATTTATAACAAAGTTGTTGGCCACGCCGGTCACCTTGATCGGGACGACCGCGGGGGGCTGGTGAACCTCGCCCCCGGCCACGCTGAAAATTGGAACGATTCTGAAACCGGCCGTTGTTTGAACGGTAGCCTCTACTTCCCCTGCCCTGAAAGCCTCGATGTTGTTTGAACCACGATTGTGATTAAAATTACCCCTTTGATAATTTTGGCCTACAGTTTGAAAATTTTCGTGATCGTGTGACTGTATAACTTCCTCGACTTTTAACGCTAGGTTGCTAACCTGCTTAACCAAAGCTTCTACAGCGGACGGTTCTGAAGTTGGGAGAGACGTTTGTTGTCTTTTGACAAGGTCCAATTCAGCTTGCAAGGCTTGCAGCTGATTAGTCATGTCTTGATTAGCCCGAGGTGCTGATTCCGGAGCAACCGCCGTAGTGCTAACTACGGGGTTCTGGTGAGGAATGCGCAACTCAGCAGGAGACGGAAAAAGAGTTTCCTTTTGAGCCGAATGCAAGAGCTCTTGCACCGTTCTACGGCGCATAAGGAACTTTGCTTTTTCATATTCCTTGAGGTCTTTCAAAAGCTCCGGAACTGAATTATATTGTTTTTTGTATATCTCCCTGATAAATTCCGGTTGAAGACCTGCGTTTATGTATTTAAGCTGCTTATTAACAGCCATGTTAGGGTCCATCTTAAACAAGAGGGTCTGCTTGTCCCTAACATAAGATGATACCGGTTCATCGTCCCTGTGGAACCGATATCTGATCTGCTCCTCGATCTGCAGCTGATCAAGGGAGCCTGTGAATTCTTCAATAAGTTTTTTCTTGACGTCCTCATAGCTGACTAAATTGACGCCTGGTTGCTGGCTAATTGCATTAAACCAGCGGAGGGCTGGGCCACATAACAACGCCGGGAAAAGTTGCCGTTTTTTCGTCTCGTCCCAATTGTTCAGAATCGCCGCACTTTCGAAACGGTCTATGAATTTAGAAACATCCTCCCCCGAGGCACCCTGAAACTGGATGCTCTCGAACATGAAGGGATGAACAAAAGGTAGTTGAGCCATGGTGGGTGGGTCCACAAGAACTGTGGGACGATTATCAATTTGAAAGTGAGCCTGCGCGCGTGCGCGGCTTCTAGTTAATGGAGGACTTCTGATTGGGGTGGATGAGGCACAAGGTAGGCCCTCCACATCAAAAGATGGACCAACAGCATTATTGGCGAGAATGATGAGCCTATCCAATGTGGTATCAAGCTCGTCCTCCAACTCTATAAATGACATAAGGCATTACTAACAATGGTGACGTACCTTATTTAAAAAAAAAATAACCCCCCGTTAGTAAAAAATTCCGCGAAGAAACAAGTCTAACATGATATTAATGCATTTCGATTTGCATTTATTTCAGAGTGAAATAAATGAAAAATTCCGCAGCCTACCCTTTTAATTTTCATGTCTGTTTAGGAAAACAAGGCATGACGCTTTTCATTTCCAAAAGAAAATGAAAAGGCCCGCATCAATCCACCACGTAGCGTTCCTCTGGACGCGGGGATCTTAAATAGGGATGTAACTTGCCCCTCCCGATTAGTACTAGTTGATGGTAGAGACAGCCCTGAACGGGCAGGTACAAATATCTAACTATTCATTAAAATAGACTCATGATTCGTTTCTAGACTGAAGTGAGCAATGCAAATGGCAGAATGGGTGTAGACTAGTTTACCCTGTTCGGTTTAGAAATAAGACCAGTAGCTCCTGCTTCTCCGATGATTCCAGATTAAAAGACCTCGTGTCGCTCTCATGCGCACGTATTTAAACACTCGCTTGGCCTCTCGTCACCTCTTGCCAAAGGCCAGTGTTCTTACCATTTCCTGTAGAATGCTTATTCTACACATTCTGAGCAGGAGCTGACAAGGTCTGCCAGGGTCAATATTTCTTAATCGAACGGGGTATGGTACGATATGGTATCATCGGGCCAGTACAACCGTATAATGGTATAATCGGGGGAGTAAAGGTTAAGCCTCTAAATATTACGTGGAAAATGCATTGAATTATCATTTTTTCTTGTCCTTATGGGAGTAGTAAGGGGACTTGTCAACAGATGGAGGGGATAAGAGCGGGTGGGGCCGTCTGATAGTTGTCGGACGTCGTAGTAAGGCATTTTGTTGGGCAAACTAAAGGAACATGGAAACAAATAGGTTCCATTGATACATACGATTTTTGTCGAATATCGCCACCCGACAAAGTATCTCACTACAACATGCGACAGAAATTGCATGGACTGCGACATCCAACAAAAATTGCATGCATAAACAAGAAGAGCATTAGACTGCAAATATGCTGCTGGAATTTTATTACTCTTCTGGCTCACTTCACCTTATTTAATGTAGCAGTGCTTACGAAGGTTTTCATTCATCATCCTGACGTATTACTGGTTTCGCACAAGTTAACATACGTTTACAATGACATTGCACTATTCTTAGATATCAAGAAGAATCCAACCAAATGGAATATATATTGAATACTATCACGAAAAAGTGAAACATATATCTGCATTGGTGAACGTTATAAAAATTGGCAAGTGCATGCTCCCAACCTCAAATTTACTGCAACACTAGTATTGCAATGAAATTAACGCCACTCTCTGTCCTGTCTGTTTAAACTCGTGAGAGATGGTAATTAATCTCTCACTGAGTAAGGTTAATGTCCAATATTATGAAACAAAATACTAATAATAAATACGTAAATATTTTAATATCATAAAAAAAGGTAAAGTGTTCCCCTGTGCATAGCACCACGCCATGAAGGCGTATAGGGGGTGTGGGGGTAACGCCCCACACTTTCTTGATCCGGTCGTGAGTGGAGGTGATGTGAGTGGAGGTGATGTGATCAGCATCACGCCCCTGACCGCCTTTACCCCCCAGGGTTTCCCCCAGGTACCCATGTTATTCGACGCTGGGTAGGCGCCGGGGCCGCTTCCACCGTTAGAAAAGTTCCCGGATTTGAACCGGCCGGGGATCGAACCCGGGACCTTGAGCATGGTAGTCAGACGCGTTACCGACTGAGCCATCGCGGCCACTTTAATATTTTAATATCATATTTACTCGAATCATTCAATCATAAAAGCAAATCTCTTTCTTCAAGAATTGACTTTTCTCTGCCAGCCCTGCTAAATTTTCACTTTCCATCTACTGATTTAAATGAGGGGTGGCCAGAAAGTAATTTCCAATTAGTAGGGACATTGATTTTTAGCAAACGCGAAAACCGTGAAAAATGGTAATTCCTGCGAAGTTATGTTTAGGAATGTGCAGTGATATCTGGACACATTTTTCGCCTGTTCAAAATATCGAAATAATGCGAATTTGGCATAAAATGCGAATTGTTGGCGTTTTTAGCGATTTTTTTTAAAGAAATGTCCTAAAGCAACGAAAAATTCCATGAAATCCAACATTCTTGTCTTTTCTAGTCCATGTTTGTGTACATAGAACATGCAAGTTTTCCAACATTTTACTCAAGAGTAAACTATAGAGTTACACGTACATGGAATAATTTCGATAACCACATTAAATCATGTATTTCCCATGATTTATTCAACTTCTATCAAAACCATTTGCATCACAGAGCAAAGTGGCAGGGTTCTAACAGGAGATCGAGTGCGTATCTACTGTCACACGGGAGCCACATCTTCGTATTTCTCGCACGAGATATGTTTTGAATTACCAAGCTCAGTCGTTAGGGTGTCTGACTACTATGCGAGAGACCCGGGATCGATCCCCTGCGGGGGAGAAACGGGATATTTTCCACCTATTCAAACTACTCTGGCGCCCACAGTAGAATCCACCCGAGATGTAACCTAACAATAGACCCTTTAATTGACATTAATGGTATTTTTATTCATTTTCGAGGGGTGACGCTATTGTTAATTAATCAAGCGCCACGTGTCGGGGGTGGAGGAGGAGATGAGTCATCGATGACTCATGCACACGTGTGAGTTTGAAATTAATGGTTTTCCATTAGTGCACAAAAGATACTATTATGTATTCCGTTTTTTACCCTAACCTAACCATATTGTTGTATTTTATATATGCGTTTCTGCCGGATATGAGTCATGAGTGCTTTATGCACACGTTGGAGTTTGGAATTAATGGTTTTTCCATTAATGTACAAAATACACTATTATGGAGTTCGTTTTTTACTTTAACCTAACACTATTGTTGTACTTTATATATGAGTTTCTGCCGGATATGAGTCACAGATGATTTATACAGATGTGGGAACTTGGAATTAATGGTTTTCCATTAATGTACAAAAGACACTATTATGGAGTTCGTTTTCGGCCTATTCTAAGGCGTCACGTCCGGCAATTTTGGCGTCGGTGGTGAGTCATATTTGGTATACTTGAGGAGCTCGAACGGTCCTGGGTAGAGGCTAGAAAATATTAACCAATGAGAGAAGGGTTTAAATAAATGAATCAACCAATCAGAGAAGAGTAATGAAAAATAATATTTATATTGACGGGCCTTTTGTCTAAGAATCTATAAATATCGAGCGGAAGACGAAGCGGTCCAAGAGAGTTCTCAAGTGTTTGGCTTGAAAGACGTACTGATTTTTTAGCGTGACTGAGTTGTTGCAGTCCAACTAAAGGCTTTTTAACTTGGTAAGTATCTTTTTTTGTGTACTATTCTTTATTTCAAGTTGTTTTTTAACTGCCATGCAAACAAAGTTTAAGCGTTTTACATTATTTTTGAAAATATTATACAAAGAATACTCGAAAATAACACTAAAAATATGTATTGTTATTGTTCCAGGTTCTGTCACTTTCTCTCTTTCTGAATTCCACATACGAGCGAAGAATGGCTTCCAGCTCCAGGTCCAACATCAGTGCGGTGAGTACAGCCGAATCCATTTTAACCTATTTTAACCGGGGATATTACACTTCTCCAGATGCTATTATTAATGCATATTACAACTTTTGCGAGAGGGTGGTCATTTACTATGATTACCCATATTCTGATCCGACCTTGTTTTGCGAGACTGCTCACAACATATTGAATCAAATTGGCGCTGGCGAACCCCTTTTTTCAATAGCGGGGGAACGGAACAGATATTTCAGACGCTTTGCCATGCTAGGCCGGGAGGTTTCTTTTGATATCCCAGCGCAGGTAGTCGCGGACCCACATTATTTTGTCAGATCGATGTTCAAGTTCATGATGAGAAGGGTTTTTTATGATGTTGTACCGGAGAGTCAAGTTGGGGTGATTATTTCTGCAGGAGGTAACGACAGGGATATCTATATCCCTTGGCGTCGCCTTTCAGCGTCAAATGTGGACATTATCCAGCATTATGTTGCCAAAGTGCTCAATAGCGACGAGTCTTTCTTTGTGGGGAATACTATTAAATGCACGTCGCATATTGTGGAACCGCGACGCGGAAGAGGAAAGAGCAAATTCCCTCTCTACAGAAAGTATGCTTCGTTACTAACAATGAACAATCCCAATCAGATACAACGGGCTATGACTGTAATCCACAACGATGATAATTTGTGTTTACCACGGGCAATTACACTTGGAAAGGCTAAAATCGATAAAGACACACAAAACATCCGCTCGTTTACACGATATGACAATACATTTAAAGAAGCCGCTATGCGCTTGTGCCACGAAGCAAGCGTCGACCCTTCCAATGGGTGTACAGTTTAGTTTAGTTTAGTTTATTTGCGTCCAAGGACTACCGGTGTGTACAAATTACAGTACATGGTAATATAGGACATGTCAATACTTACATTACAATACAGGTACATTAATAGATTTTACAAATACAAAATATATAGCCAAAAATTGTAAAAAATTGGGTCTTACTCTGCTATTATATCAAAATCACAAAAAAATATAAGATGAGAAGATATACTAATTACCCACTTTCATTTGACATTTAATTTTACAAGAATAATATGTGAGTATACTACATTATGTACATTTGTCTTATGTAAAAGCCGCTTCCATGTATTCAGCTATAGAATAAAAAACATGCTTCAGAAGCATTGATTTTATCTTGTGCTTGAATATCATCAATTTTGGTTCTTTCCTCACATCTTGTGGTAGTTTATTGTAGAGATCTATGGAAGAATTTAAGGGACCTTTCTTACGTAAGTTAAGGCGGCAGTGTTTTATGTGAAGTTTGTCTTTATTTCTTGTGTTTAGGCCATGTATTTCCTCATTTGTGGCAAAGTTGGAAATATTTTGTTTAACATAAATTAAGCATTCATAAATGTATATGCAGGGGAGAGTTAACACATTAAGTTTACGGAAAAGAGTTCTACATGAATAAGTTTTCTTTACTCCAGCTATGATTCTTATAGCTCTTTTTTGAAGCATAGAAAGGACATTGGAGTGGCCCTTGTTACCCCAAACCATAATACCGTATCTTAGTAAAGCATCAAAGTTTGCCATATAAAGGCACTTTACAGTTTGGGTGCTTGAGATGTCTACCATTTCTCGAAGGGCATAGCACACACTACTTAATTTTGATTGTAGCGTGTTTATGTGTTCTGTATAGCTAAGGTGTTCATCCAGAATGATACCCAGAAATTTTGAATTTTTGTTAGGCTCTAGTTGTGTATTCCCAGATATTAGATTGAGGCTTATTTGGTTTCTGGTTTGGATTGTAGAAAATGTAATGTAATTTTTTTTTTTTTTTGCTGTTGAGGAGTAGATTATTATTTAAAAACCAGTCACCTAATTTGTTTAATACGTTATTAGCCTTAGATTGTAGAGCATCTTTGGAAGTGTCTGTTACTATAATATTTGTATCATCAGCATATAATATTGCATTTGCCTCAGGTATAACATTTGGTAAATCATTTATGTACATAAGAAACAAAAGAGGGCCAAGAATACTTCCCTGAGGCACCCCACATGTTACACTTTTCATGGTGGAGTGTTGATGTGTTACGTATCCTTTTGCCGTGGTGTGAGCGATTTCTACAATTTGCTTTCTATTGGTAAGATAAGATTGAAACCACTTTTGTGGTAGTCCACGAATACCAAGTTTTTGAAGTTTCCACAGCAATATCTCGTGATTTACAGAATCGAAAGCTTTTGATAGGTCACAAAAGACTCCTACCGTGTGATTACAATTATTCAGAGATTGTGTGACACATTCTACTAAGTCTGCTAACGCTGTTTTCGTGCTTCGTTCGGACCTAAAACCATGCTGCGACAAGCTTAAGATTGAGTGTTTACTACAGAAATTTTCTACTCTCATCATTATTGCATGTTCAATAATTTTTGAGAAGACTGAGAGTTGGGAAATGGGCCTGTAATTTGATAAATCCTTTGGGTCATTTTTCTTCAGTAATGGTTTAACAACAGCTATTTTTAGCCTGTCTGGGAAAATACCCTGTTCAATGGAATTGTTTATTATATGTAGTAATGGTTGACATAGGGAACTATAACATTTCTTAATTAGGAAGTCTGGTATTTCATCAATGCCGGAAGATCGTTTGTTTTTTATACGCCTGAAGATTATCTTTAATTCCTGTTCAGTAATGGGGGAAATGAACAAGGATTTGTCATTCACTGTTATGTGTGTAGAACATTCTTCTGGAGCAGCCATAAACCCATTCCTTCTATTTGGAACTGCATTTACAAAATACTCATTGAAAGCATTCGCAATATTAGGGGGATGTTGGACTTCTTTTCCATTAATGCATATCACCATATTATTACCTAAAGATTGGTGTTTTGTTGATGCATTTCTTATAATTTCCCACATTGTTTTACATTTATTGTTTGAATTATTGATTTTACGGTCATTATGATTAATTTTTGATTGGTGGAGTACATTTTTTATATTTGCTTATACCTCTTGTAACATTTCAGAAAAGATGGATTGGGATTCACCTTACTTTCAGAATGAAGCATTTTTAGTTTTCTACTTGAGATTCTGATTCCGTTTGTGACCCATGGTTTACACTCGGTGGATATGTTTACTTGTTTAGGTGGAAAACATTCATTGTGTAACAAGATAATTTTGTTCAGAAAGAGATTAAATTTTTCGTTTGTGGAAGGTAAGTTATAAATATCTTCCCAATTTTCGCTGTTTAGTTTTCCAATAAACATGAGTATAGAACCTTCATCATATTTACGTTTCTGCATTTTTAGTGGCTTTCTATGATATTCAGTAGCTTCTCTTTTACATGTGAGACATAAAAATTGTGCTTCATGGTCGGAGAAGTGGACTGATATGTTTTCACATTGAAACTCTTTTGAGTGTACACTTATTAACATGTGGTCTATGAGGGAGAGTGTCTCTTTCGTTATGCACTTGGGTGTAGTTACAATTTGCTTTAGGCCAAAAGTGTTTATTGTGGCTTCAAAGTGCAGTTTCCGTCCTGTATTTTTTAGAAAATCAATGTTTAGGTCCCCGCATACCAAAATTTCACATGTATAACTTTTTAACTCATCTAACAATACTGACAGATTTTTTATGAATATTGTATAGTCTGCATCAGGCGTACTGTAGCAACATACTATTATTAAATTATATTGTGCAAGACGTACAGCACTAACTTCAAAATGTTTTTCTATAGGTCTCACAGTTTTGGGGACAATTTGTTTGGCAATTATATCATTTTTTGTAAATATGCCTGTTCCCCCTCGTTTTATTAGAGACCTTGATGAGAAACTAGCTAGGTGGAAATTTGGAATTTGGAGATAAGTAATTTCATCTTTGGACAGCCAGTGCTCAGTAACACACAGTACATGTGCATCTAAACATTCATCGGTTAGGAGCATTTCTAAATCTAACACTTTGCCTGTAATACCTTGAATGTTTAGATGCACAATATTGCATTGTATAACTCTCTTTTTCATTTGAGAGAAACTATTGGGTTTCCTTAGGTTTAACATTTACAATATTTGTTGCATTTTTACATTTTACAATAAAAAATCATCTTTAAATTTGCCCGGAACACTCCTTATTCTATCGGATGTTCGTGCAGATGGTTCTTTTTGTTTTACATTAACTCTTTTATCATTTTCCACTTCCTTGTCTTTTTCATCTTTTCTCACTTCACTGTAATCTTCATTTTCTTCACTACC
Organism: Lepisma saccharinum; assembly: GCF_977018435.1. Taxonomy (NCBI): domain Eukaryota; kingdom Metazoa; phylum Arthropoda; class Insecta; order Zygentoma; family Lepismatidae; genus Lepisma; species Lepisma saccharinum. The sequence continues at coordinate 63,668 of NW_028143317.1, forward strand.
ATTTTTATCACTTACCATTTGACTGCATTTTTCACCATTCATCACAAGACAGACTTTTCCGCTATTTACCACATCACTATATTTCTTTCCATTTACCACTTCACTTCCCTGATTATTTATGGGGTGCCATTTCAGTTCAATAGGATTGCACTTTCTTCTTTGGTTTATAATGTATTCAGTTATCACCGTACCTATTGCTTTTGACACCTTTTCTTTTCCAGATCGGTTCAGATGCATGCCATGATTTGTGAAATTGTTTCTCTCTAGCCTGCTTACATCAACAATATCGACATTACTAAAGTTTTTGCACAGGTGTCTGATATTCTTGTTTGTCTCTTTTATGGCCACATTAACACAAGATTCCGGTATGAGATCGTATCTCGTTGGTATATTAACAATGATCACTTTAGAGTTTCTTATTTCAGGTAGTTTATTTTCCAATGTATATATCACATCGTGACCCTCATTGCATGCTACATTGTTTGAACCTGCCATTAGCACTTCACAGCTGCTGATTTCTTTGTTTTGAGGTTTTAGGCTACTTACAATCTGCCCAATTTTTGCACCTGGCTTGACAAAACCTAACACTGAAACATCGCCTAGCTGACTCTTCACTTTTTCTGCCATTCCTCTGCCATGACTATCAGCATAGATGATCACTTCTGGTTGACTAACACTCGATTTTTTTATTTTCGAGATGTTTGTGGTTGTGTTTTTTGACTTCACATTTCTTCTGTACGTTCTTGAATTAGTTTCTGGGTGTATTTCTTCAGTCTGGAAATCTTGTAGTGTAGAAAATATGTTTTTACTCTCGAAATTTATGCTATCGATGTGATGTTTTTTCTTTGTTGATTTCCTAACCACTTGAGTCCATGAGGATGTAGAATTTGTTATTTCCTTTGCCTTTTCAATAGTTTCTAGTCTGTTTTTCAGGGCTTCATTTTCATTTTTTAACTCCTTTATATCACTTTGCAGTAGATTCACTACCTGTAAAAGATTCGGGAGTTCCTCATTTTCAACACTTTTTTCTCCGTTTTCACATTGCGGACAGAACCATTCACTGTTTTGGTCGATTTCTTCATCGGCATTCAAGTTGCCGCACTTAAAGTGTAACCATTCGTCACACATGTCGCAAAGAATTCCATTTTTTACAGATCTTTTACACTTTGCACATTTATCATCATATTTTGTCTTCAATTTGAGAGGAGCTGATAAAAGTACGTCTTCACTCGTTGGCGCCATCTTATATACAGTGGAAGATATTATGAAATTTCAGAATAAGCTAGGGCCAGAGTACCAGATTGTTGTTTTTGCAATGAAAGACGGGGAAAGGGACTATGAGGTGATACGGGCTACTCCATTTGCCCCTAAACAAATCAATTTGTTGTATCATAATGATCACTTTGACATAGTCAATTCAGTTCCATCACTCTTGGTGAAAAAATATTATTGTCCCAACTGCCAATTAGGTTATAATAACAAATATCAACATAGTGAGTGTACTTTGCATTGTTCCAAATGTGAAGGTAGTCATTTAGAGGAAAACACTAACTCTGTCCCGCGAAAATGTGGAGAATGTAACCGTACGTTTCTGTCTGGAAAATGTTTCCAGAACCATTTACGTACAGAAGGCCGTAAATCCAGTGTGTGTGAATCCATTCACCAGTGCACAATCTGTTGGAAGATCATTAATACAAGGACCCGTAAAACTCCCCATAAATGTGAAGATTTTTTTTTGCAAAAGCTGTAGTGCTTTTGTCGACCCTACCCACAAATGTTATATTCTCCCGGTCAAAGTAGATCCAATCAGTAAATTTCTGTATATTTTTTATGATTTTGAATGTATGTTGGTTGAAGGGGAAGATGCACAGAAACATGAAGTGAATCTGGCTGTTGCCAAACAGGCTTGTCACGCCTGCAAAGACTCTGAAGCAGATTTCTGCGAAACGTGTGGCCCTCGTATGCATATTTTCCCCAATATTGAGGAATTTATGCATTATATTCAAACACCCAGGGAAGGATTTGAGAAAATTGTGTGCATTGCACATAATGCGGGACGTTACGATTCTCATTTTGTACTGAACTATTTGATCACTAAAGAAAATATTATGTCTTCAGTAATTATGAGAGGGCGTAATATTATTGAAATGAACGTGGGCAAGAAAATCATTTTCCGGGATTCATTAAATTTCATGTTAATGAAATTAAAAGACTTGCCTACAAGTCTGGGTCTCGGAGATGAACTGCGTAAAGGCGACTTTCCCTATCTCTTCTCTACGCCGGAGAACCAACATTACGTGGGGCCCTACCCTGATATTTCTTTTTATGATGTGGCACTAAGTCCACTAAAGAACGGGAGGAAATTCGCAAGTGGCATGAAGAAACTGTTCAGGCTGAGAAAATATTTGATTTCCAACAAGAGTTGCGACAATATTGTATTAGTGATGTTGAAATCCTTACAGCTGCGTGTATTAAATTTTCAAATTTAATTGAACAATTGTCGGGTATCCAATGCTTTCTGAGATGTGCCACACTTGTATCTTTAGCCTCATTGATATTCAGGGCTAAATTTCTCAAAGAAAACAAACTTATCAAGATACCACCGATGGGATTCCGGGAGCAGGATACTTATTCTCTAATTTCGTTGAAATGGTTGAAATGGTTAGAATATACCAATAATATCACATTGAGGCATGCTGGCAATCTCGGGGAAGCGAAAGTAGGGCGTTATAAGCTGGACGGGCTTAATGAAGAGTCTAAAACTGTGTACAGTTTTCTGGGATGTTACTTTCATTCATGCCCGTTATGTTCCCCTGAAAATAGGAATCAACCCCTTAATGAAACAGGAGAAACATTAAACCAGAGGTACGAACGCACAGTAGCAAGAAAAGCGTTGCTGGAGCAAATGGGGTACACGGTAATTGAAAAATGGGAATGTGAGTTCCATAACGAAATCAAAGCCAGTCCGGAACTACGCAAATTTATTGGTGAGAACTGCTACTCGCTTGACTCCCCGCTTATCCCCAAACAAGCCTTCAATGGCGGACGTACTGAACTTTTCAGGGCTCTATACGATCGCCAAGATGGCGAGAATTCATGCATGAAACTTTTAGATGTTGTTTCCCTGTACCCGGCCATGATGAAACAGCGAAAGATGCCCACGGGCAAACCTGTGATTTACACTTCCGAGTTTCCCCCACTGGAGAACATATTCGGGGTAGTAAAGTGCGATGTTCTCCCACCTAAAAATTTATACTTACCTGTGCTTGGCATGGCGTGCAATACTAAGTTAATGTTTGCTCTCTGCCGTGCATGTGCACAAAGTGAGAATCAGGAAGAGTGCCCACACACCGAAAAACAAAGATAGTTACATGGCACCTGGGTATCAGAAGAACTCAAGTTGGCTGTAGAGAAAGGGTACAAAATACTAAGAAGTATGGGATTTTCCTTCAGCACAAGAATCAGATAATGTGTTCAGAGAATACGTAGATACTTTCCTTAGACTGAAACAACAGTCCTCGGGATATCCTTCCACTTGCAGTACAGAACATAACAAAGACAAGTATATTCGAGATTATTTCGAACATGAGGGTATTCAGCTTGTCAAGGAAGAAATTGGATACAATGCTGGGCTGCGTTACATATCCAAAATACTCCTTAATTCAATTTTTGGTAAATTCTCAGAATCGGTATTAAAAACTAAGTCAGTTTTTGTCAATACAGAAAAGAAATTCCATGATATTGTATTCAATCCACAATTTGAGATTAAAAATGTAGTCCCTATTTCTGAAAAATGCTTGCTAGTAAACTTTGTCGACCTCGAAACGGCCAATTCGACGCTAGTGCTCTCCAATGTCCTTGTCTCAGCATTTATCACTGCTTATGGAAGAATGCATTTATATTCATTCATGGATCAAGTAAAAGAATCTACCCATTATGTGGACACTGACTCTGTATTATATGTTGAAAAGCAGGGTGAAACGCTGTTACCTACAGGTTCCTTTCTCGGTGAACTGACCGATGAGATTAAAGAGCCGTATGAAATCTCATGTTTTCTTGGTGGTGGCCCCAAGAATTATGCATATAAAATGGAAAACAAATATGATACAACCGATGAGAAACATGTCATTAAAGTGCGCGGAATTACCATGAACTACAGGACGCAATTGCAAATTAATTTTGACTATTTCAAGCAACTTGTTAAAGGAGAAATTGAAAAGAGAGTGGTTGAAAACCCTCGAAAAATTAAACGTAAAGCTAATTTCGAGATAGTCTCGGAAAAGGAACTAAAAAACTCACCAGGCAGTTCACACGAAACGCCGAAAATTGGAGTACTATGTCTCTTTACCGTACGGGATGTAAATACTTCAAACACTGAAATATTATACTCTAGCAGAAGGTTGTGGGTTATCTGACTTCGAAATTTTCAGTTCATGCATAAAGTGGCTCTAGGACCCATCAAGCCTCAATAAAATGGGAAAATAGAGTAGAAAACTTAACCTGCTTCTAAATAACAATGAAACTCTAAAATAATCTGTTCTGTATATCTTTATTCTTTCACCATCCATTGTAACTGATTTCACGGGGGTCTTATCGTGACGTATATTTTGATTATAGCAAATATCCCTTCAGTTGAGTGAGTGTCAGCCACAAAGTCGGATCACAATATGAGAGCCGTTATCGATTTTATAGGATTTCGAGATAATCATGGAAAATATATTCCAAAAGAAATAGCTGTTGTGGATCCAGATTCTAATTGTTTGCAATCATGCGCCCACCCAGCGTCGAATAACATGGGTACCTGGGGGAAACCCTGGGGGGTAAAGGCGGTCAGGGGCGTGATGCTGATCACATCACCCCCACTCACGACCGGATCAAGAAAGTGTGGGGCGTTACCCCCACACCCCCTATACGCCTTCATGGCGTGGTGCTAAGCACAGGGGAACACTTTACCTTTTTTTTTTTCATGGGTATTTAAACCACCGTGCGCATGGGAAGATCTCGATATCAGAATACAAAATTAAAATTTATGGGAAACTCAAAATGTGCACGGCCTCTCTTGGCAAGCTGGAGAAGTTAATTTTACCAATATGTCCACTATTTTATCCCGCTGTACCGAAAATGCCTCAGCCATTTATTCCTTTGGCACAGAAAAGTGCCATTTCCTTTCTACATTACTTCACAGCACTGTGATTAACTTGGAGCAGCTTGGATGCCCTAAATCAGCTCTACTAAGTTTCCCTGCCTATACCTGCTGTGAGAAGAATCACCGCCTGAGAAAAATAGCTTGTGCTCTGAGAAACGCGCACCTGTACGGTCAGTTTCTACACCACTACAGTTTCATTCAGCACGTTGTACCTGCATGTGCCTCAACCCAAGACGAGAACAACTCGACATCAGACTGCAAAGAAGTCAGCATCTCGTCGTCAGACGAGAAATTATATTCATTGAATTCGGCTGCAAAATGGATACCATAAGCATTGCCATGTCAGTGTTCTATGTGAAAATTTTTGTTGGTCTGGTACAGACAATACGGTACCGAAAAATATCAAGTTTCAATAAAGACAGAGATTCGGGGCCTGGAATACATTGGACTGCCCTGCACATTGATTCGAATTGCCACGGAACATATTTTGACAGTTTTGGTGAAAACCCCAGTGCTTCTGTGACAGAGTTTTTGAAACGCAAGTGCCTTTGTTGGTGTATAAACAGAACAGTTATTCAGAATCCGTTGTCCAGCGTGTGCGGATTGTACTGTATTATGTTCCTCTATTATGCCAGCAGGAACCTAACTATGGGATACTTTCTATCTTCCTTTGGGAAAGATTTGAAAAAAATAATAATTTACAAATGCGTTTTCTTGACTTTATCAACAGTGTGGATGCAGTGAGCACCTAATCAGGGCACAGAGCTTTGTAGTAGCTGCAAGTTCATTAGCCTCAGAGTACTTGGGTAAAATGTGAACATGGATAGCAGAATTTTGAGTGAACAGTAAAAAAACAATTAGCCTGGATATCGCACTTGTGATGAAATTATATTAGAGATAAAAAAAGCGTTAGTATAACGCTACTTTGTAGTAGAATAGTATTCTCTGATATGTAACAATTGAAAAAACTTGATGTATTACATTGTAGTAGCCTAGTTTGTGAAAATAAAAATTTCGTGTGTAGAAATCAATTCTTTCATTTATAAAAAGTGGAATTGAGTTACTAAAAAAGGTATTTAAAAAAGTAAATAAACCACCACAGTATTAAAAAATATACTTACAATACTCCTTGGCAAAGATGACATCTTTGGCTAGAAAGGTCTTCGCACTACACTCCAAAGTAACAATTTGGTATCAGATTACAAAAGGGAGCAGCTATATACCCCCAAGCATCATAAAGTACCTTATAAAAAAATCCAGCTTTCATTTTACCCGCTAACTTTGCTATTCAGTCTTGCAGTCGCTTCGTAGCCCTCCCGGATACATAACTTATTTCTTCCTATTTATAGAATGTGAGATATGTGGCATGTCTCTTTCCAGTAAAACTATCTATATTCGGTAAACAATTATAGATGTTTTTTCACTGAAGTCTCGACTATCCAGGGGCGCGTGCAACTTTCCAAAATAAAATATTGACGACACGTGCTAACCACTACAAATTTAAGCACCATTCAAAAATCATAATAGAGGCAGGGCGTAATGCCCTTTAGATCAGAGGAAAAAAACCTTTTAGCATAGACCGCGAGAACTAACAATGGAGGCTCACCCCCATCCCCCGTGCGAACGAGTGGTGGCAAAATTTCCCCCTGGGTAAGGGACTGGCAGTCTTCCTTTGCTCCCTGCAAAACGTTTGCCCCACACTTGTTCAGGGGATTTTGTGAACCGTGTCTTCTAATGATTAGTATTGTCAACCTTATATTTTCCTTTCATACACATAACACTTGTATGCTATTGATCCCTTGGATATTTCTTAACATAACCAACTTTTCACGTGTAGAGCGCGTGCCCGGATAGCTTAGTTGGTATAGCATTAGGCTTTTAACCTATCGGTCCGGGTTTCGAGTCCCTGTCTGGGCTGTTACAATTTTTAAACTTTTGTCATCGGACTTTTGCAAAAGGCTATTTACATAGCAGAATCTGCTTTTGTAATTCTCAAAAGTATGTACAATCAGTGTTCTTGTTACATTTAGCACATAATATAGTATAAATTGAAGTCTAGTTAGTGTTGGGGTGCAAGTGCTTCTGGTACATGTAGTTACTTGAAATAGGAAATATTGGTTATATAAAAGTCAAACTGATTCTTTTTCTTTTGTAGGAACCATGTATTGGTGAAGATTTCCCTTGCTTTTTGTAGTACTTTGCGCATATTTTGAAAAAATTGTAAAGTCACTAAGCATAGCAGTCTACTAGAGATACACATAAAAAACACAAAATGGAACAGAAAGCCGCTACAACATTGATAACAACATGGATGTCGTTATTCGAGGTCCTTTCACCGACACTGAATTGATTTTGAAACATGAAAAAAATTACATTGTCCTAAATAGCGATGAGTACCCATCATGCGTGTACAAATCAGATGCGATCTTCGACACTTACAAGAACAGATTACCCACACGAGAAGACAGATTCAGATCTATAAACATTATAGGAGAACTTTACTTCACCTTCGAGGGCAGTGGAGAAAACATAAAGTGGAAATCAGCAACGCCACCGGAGAAGTGACACTAAATTTTGAACAGTGGCGAAAATTTCTCTCTTACCATGAAACCCTCATGGAGGAATTCCAGCGACGACTAAATCGTAATGACTATGTGATTTACGCTTATTGGTAGTCTACTTTTCGTGTATATAAATCTGATATATTCTTGAATAAAAATAAACTTTTAAAAAATACAGCAATTGTTTCATTTGAATCCTAAATGAATATGTAAACTAAAAAACAGATACAAGTCAGCATTATTTCTCGATGTAAAAGGTTCTTGCACACTAATGATGCTCTGTCGTGTGTTCCTATGCCTCCTACAAGCCTCTGTAAAGTTCATATTGCCTTGTGATTAACCAATCAACATGCTATAGAGCCTAAGCTTTAAGCTTCAGTCAATGGAATTTAGTCCTGACTGTAGTAAAAATAAGACTCGCATGATATAACAGCCACAAATAATCCCTGGTATCACTAAACACTCAAAAAAGTCAATAGTTCTTGAAAAAAGGCCTATAAGGCTAAATAACAACATAGAAAACAATTATTTTTTCACAAAGCTTTTATTATTTGCTCTAAAATACATTACATATTGGTAATTTTAGTATTGTACCAAGATACAAGTCTTTGTACATTTCTGAATGCACAACCATGTTCTGATGTAGGCGAAGTATCAGAATGATACTTGCACAATCCTCCTTGAAACATATACAAATTTCTAAGCGATGGACAGTTTGCACTTTGCAAATCTACAATATTATAAATATTGAACAAATCTTTGAGAAGTTTGGATTTTTCTTCTCCCTTGCAATAGAAAGTTGAACCTTGACAGTTCAAATTTCTAATTACACTACGAACATAGTACACTTCACATCCCAGAGGAGTATCGTACGATAAAGCATGAATATTTTCTTTCACCCATTGGGATTCATTATTGTCTTTGAAATATTCTGGCACTTTTACAAGAGCATAATACACAGTATCCAAATTTGTAGAACTAACACACATCTCACGCAAAATAAATTTATTATTGTACATAAAACCTTGCGCATCAATAATATATTGCGCCATTTTTTACTTTAGATATTAACAAATATTGTTTCTTAACCCTGGGCAAGCTCCGCTTCTCGTATAGGTGCTATAAGCGTTTTTACTAGTTCGAAATCATTTGAAATTTCACACAACACACTGTAAAAGTCTCTGTATCCTGTCGATTCCTCCTGTGCCTTCAAACCATCACCTACATCTTCATGATTAGCAAGATAAAAATCAAAAATATGACTTGTATTGTCCGGATCCTGCAGATAACGCTCGATTCTCTCGCACATCCACTCTACACAATTCTCGCATTCATTCACTCCGCATTCCTCTTGGCAAATTATAAAACAATCGGAGAGTTGAACTTCATCTTTACCGCACACATCCTCGCACTCGTAAAAATGTTTAATAACGCAATCGTGGGCTAATTGGTTGCTTTCATTTGAATAACTGCCCCAGCATGTAATGTACTTGTAAGGGGTATACTTTTTCAAAGCCTCCAGCACACAATCCTTATCGATATAATCGAAGAAACATGGACATATAAGCACCAAATCACTCATCTCCCTGGGGACCTGCTCAGCAACGTCAGTTTTCACTATTCGTTTCTTCCAATCGGGCTTTCAGTTCTTTGCAGAGTATTTCACATCTGCTTCTCAGAAAGAACCTGCAACAATAACAATACACATTGTTAGTGTTATTTTCTAATATTTTTGTATAATATTTTTTTAAAAAACATCGATCTGACAAAATAATGTGGGTCCGCGACTACCTGCGCTGGGATATCAAAAGAAACCTCCCGGCCTAGCATGGCAAAGCGTCTGAAATATCTGTTCCGTTCCCCCGCTATTGAAAAAAGGGGTTCGCCAGCGCCAATTTGATTCAATATGTTGTGAGCAGTCTCGCAAAACAAGGTCGGATCAGAATATGGGTAATCATAGTAAATGACCACCCTCTCGCAAAAGTTGTAATATGCATTAATAATAGCATCTGGAGAAGTGTAATATCCTCGGTTAAAATAGGTTAAAATGGATTCGGCTGTACTCACCGCACTGATGTTGGACCTGGAGCTGGAAGCCATTCTTCGCTCGTATGTGGAATTCAGAAAGAGAGAAAGTGACAGAACCTGGAACAATAACAATACATATTTTTAGTGTTATTTTCGAGTATTCTTTGTATAATATTTTCAAAAATAATGTAAAACGCTTAAACTTTGTTTGCATGGCAGTTAAAAAACAACTTGAAATAAAGAATAGTACACAAAAAAAGATACTTACCAAGTTAAAAAGCCTTTAGTTGGACTGCAACAACTCAGTCACGCTAAAAAATCAGTACGTCTTTCAAGCCAAACACTTGAGAACTCTCTTGGACCGCTTCGTCTTCCGCTCGATATTTATAGATTCTTAGACAAAAGGCCCGTCAATATAAATATTATTTTTCATTACTCTTCTCTGATTGGTTGATTCATTTATTTAAACCCTTCTCTCATTGGTTAATATTTTCTAGCCTGTACCCAGGACCGTTCGAGCTCCTCAAGTATACCAAATATGACTCACCACCGACGCCAAAATGGCCGGACGTGACGCCTTAGAATAGGCCGAAAACGAACTCCATAATAGTGTATTTTGTACATTAATGGAAAACCATTAATTCCAAGTTCCCACATCTGTATAAATCATCTGTGACTCATATCCGGCAGAAACTCATATATAAAGTACAACAATAGTGTTAGGTTAGAGTAAAAAACGAACTCCATAATAGTGTATTTTGTACATTAATGGAAAAACTATTAATTCCAAACTCCAACGTGTGCATAAAGCACTCATGACTCATATCCGGCAGAAACGCATATATAAAATACAACAATAGGGTTAGGTTAGGGTAAAAAACGGAATACATAATAGTATATTTTGTGCACTAATGGAAAACCATTAATTTCAAACTCACACGTGTGCATGAGTCATCGATGACTCATCTCCTCCTCCACTCCCGACACGTGGCCCTTGATTAATTAACAATAGCGTCATCCCTCGAAAATGAATAAAAAAACCATTAATGTCAATTAAAGGGTCTATTGTTAGGTTACATCTCGGGTGGATTCTACTGCCCACCCAGCATCATATGAAGCTGGTACCTTGAGGAAACTTTGAGGGATAAAGGTAGCCAGGAGCGTGGTGCTGATCACATCACCCCCACCTCAGCCGTCATCAAGAAAGTGTGGGGCCCTAACTTCACACCCCTATACGTCTTCATGGCAAAGTTCAGGGGAGCACTTTACTTTTACTTCTTCAAAAATCTGTTCCAACATATCAAACTGTCACGAAAATACATAGACCATGTGACCTACAATTTAAAATAATAGTTTAAAAGCACAGTGAAGTATTAAGTTTCGGTATATTTGGCAGATAAATGTTCTAAAACAAAAACGTGAATTTTGGGAAATGTAACAGTAACAAGTCAAAAAAAAAGATAGTGCCAATTTTTGGTGCCATAATATATCTGTATCTGTCACGTGAGATAGATAGGTTTAAATTTTTTGGGTGCGTCGCCACTTATGGTCATTATGCACCCTTCAGTATATACGAGGAATATTCCATTATCTAAAATCCTTACCTTAAAATTAAAAAAGGGTTATGAAAATTAACTTTCCCAAAATAACATTGAAGATATCAAACTCTCACTAAGAGGCATAAGCCATGTGACTTACAATTTGAAACAGTAGTTTAAAAACACCATGAAGGTATAAATTCAGATATTTGCCAGAAAATGCGCTAAAATGAAAATGGGAAAAATGACACAGTATAGTTAAAAATAAAAAATAAGAAAATACACCAATTTGAAAAAAAAATAACAAAATATCAAGGTCCCTACTGATTAGGCATAAATAAAACAAGAATATCAGTTGTAATTTATTGCATTAGTAGCAGTGAGTCCTAACTTAATTTTCGGCATAATCACGACCGTTGTTCTGGCATTTGTCGTAGCATGGAACTAAATTTTGTATAAAGGTAAAGGTAAAGTCTTCCCCTGTGCATAGCACCACGCCATGAAGGCGTATAGGGGGTGTGGGGGTAACGCCCCACACTTTCTTGATCCGGTCGTGAGTGGGGGTGATGTGATCAGCATCACGCCCCTGACCGCCTTTACCCCCCAGGGTTTCCCCCAGGTACCCATGTTATTCGACGCGGGGTGGGCGCCGGGGCCGCTTCCACCGTTAGAAAAGTTCCCGGATTTGAACCGGCCGGGGATCGAACCCGGGACCTTGAGCATGGTAGTCAGACGCGTTACCGACTGAGCCACCGCGGCCACTAAATTTTGTATGCGCATGATATATGTGTCTGACAGCAAAGACTGGAACTATCTCTACCGCAGTGTAGCTGTCAAATCCTTGCCCTGCCAGAAACCTCTTCAGTTAAACAAAGAGATGAAAGTCGGTACATTCAAGGCCAGGGCTGTACAGGGGAGTGGTCCAAGATGTCTCACCTGAAGTGATGCAAAGGGCCCGTGTGTACTCAGCTGTATGTGGTTGTGCACATTCGATTGGCCTTCCGTGAATTGTCTGCACCATCGTCTGATCATACTATCACTCACGACGTCCGGTCTGCACACCTCACACGATTGCTGGTGGCTCTGTGCCAAATTCTGAGCGTGCAATGTAGGCTACATCGCAGTCGGTGGGAGACTGTATGAGAGCTGCAATCTTTAACCTAGAACTGTCCTAAAACGGCTGCATTACAACTGTACCAGATTACACCTACATGCCACTTCTTCCTGCCTGCATGTGTGTGTGTCACTCTCCGACCACTAGTGCTGCGTACCATTGGAGCTTTTTTCAGGATTCCCCTCGTATATGAACTTTCAGAAGCTTTTATTATTAGAGTGTTCCTGTTTTAATGTGTGGTTAGCTAAATCAGGTACCTATACAGTGCAATTCTATAAATTCCTTGCGTTATATTTCTAATACCTACATACCCTTTTCGTCAGTATTAATGGTATAACTGCATGTTGTCAGTTTCACAGTACTTCACTTGGATATACTGTACTGAAGCAGACATCCCATTGATAATGTAAGGAAATATGACACTTTATTTTGTTCGATTCAATTGTTTCACTTGTATGCAAGAGGTAAGTTGTTTGCTTTACAGAGAAGAGAGAAGGGGTGTAAGGGGTGACCTTCCACGTAGTACACCCAAATGTCAACCTCACTTCCACGTTAGTACACCCTGGACTGAAGACTAACGAGGCTCTGGCGACTGGCCCCATGGCCAGTATAATTTTGTTTGTGTTGTCCTGTGTTTTGTCCTTATTTTTGCTGAGTGTTCTTTGCAGCCTCGGCTTTTAACGAAAGTCAGAACATTTTAATATTTTATGATTTCAACTAAGCAACGTTAGAGTTGTTATGTGTAAAGGTAAGGGGCTGGGCCCCGTATAGTGTGACGGGTGCAAAATAGCCTTAGTGTTGACGCACCCAAAATTTTAAAATTAAAAAAAAGAGAGAAGAGAGAAGTAGCTTTATGCATTGAAAAATGAGTCCGCACTCATGGTTCTTGCAAGCAGAGGGTTCCAAACCTCAGTGGAAATATCAACATATAATACCGAGAATGTAGAAGGAGACTGATAAATTACAAATTGTATTTCTTAATCATTCACTCTTATCTCATTTAGTCGTAACTTTAAAAATAATCAAGTATTTTATTTTAAACTTACTGCGTATGACAAAATTCCGTAATCCTTCCCTAGCTTGTGAATTGTAATAATTTTCCAAATTCACTATTTTGCAGTTTGAATTCTAATCATAGAGAATAGAGAAATTATGTCAATTTCATAGAATATAATATTGGTACTTAACAAAACCATACGTGGATCTGTATGAGTTTATTATTTCCATTTGCAAAAACATCGATTTAGTTTATTTTGTAATTGTCAGGGAAAAATGTAAATTTTGTCCTGGAAAACCTGGAAATGTCATGGAATTTCATTTCTGCTTGTTTGTAGCCACCCTGCTAAGGCAACATTTATTTATACTGGCGGCTCCAAGCGCGGAGACAAACTGGTATGTGCGTTTTATCATGGTACCACCCGATATGTCATTTTTTTCTGCGGAGAGTTATGCAATGTTTCGAGCATTGACCACTGTCCAACAACAGGATATTTCTCATACACTCATTCTCACAGACGCTCTAAGCGTCATACAGACTCGAGCTGGAGTTGCGGCTTTTCGCATGAATGTTTTCATCTTCTTAATTCCTCAGGTCGTTTACAAGCTACGCCAACAGGGCCAAATCGTGACTTATACGTACATCAAAGGCCACAGCGATCTCAATGTATATCAAGATCTTGCTGACGCATACGCTAAACGGGCCAGAATGGAAGTACGTGTACTCCCACTGCGCTTGCTCTACACGGACATTACCTCGAGTACGGAAAAAAAGTCAATCAAGTTGGGATGAATGGTGCATTCAAGTTTTTTCCCATACCACAACATATAAATGGGTTGCACAGGTCGGCAACCGCCAGCCTTGGTTCCGTGCTATACAACTGCCTCGTGCAGTGATAACACTAGTAGAGGGATTGGATTCCTTGAAATTCATACTTGGTACGAGGCCTATAATTTTTATTAATTTAAGCACAATGGAAAATCTATTTTGATGATGTTTTTGTCGATTTTATACTATTGCAAATCTGTGATTTTTCATCTCATTCTTGGTACGAGGCCTATTGTTTTTATTAATTTAAGCACAATGGAAAACCTATTTTGATGATGTTTTTGTCGAATTTATACTATTGCAAATCTGTGATTTTTCACCTCGTACTTAGTACGAGTGTCATAATTTCATACGAGTTAAAGTACGTAACACGCACACACACGCACACCCATGCACACCCACACACAACCATGCACACCTTCCTACGCACACCCACGCACACCCACACTTGGTACTTGGTACGAGGCCTACTATTTTTATTAATTTAAGCACAGTGGTAAACCTATTTTCACGATGTTTTTTGTCGATTTTATAGTATTGCAACTCTGTGATTTTTTCATCTCTTATTTCGTACGAGTGTCATAATTTCTTTCAAGTTAAATTACGTAACATTACGTAACATTGCGATGGCTTGTAAGGGTAAATTATTGCATCATGTTTCGCAACATTGCGATGGCTCGTAAGGGTAAATTATTGCATCATGTTTCGCAATAAGTTATTACGCAACATTGTGACGGCTCGTAAGGGTAAACTATTGCGCAAGTTTTCGCAATAAGTTATTACGCAATATTATGATAACCCGTATCTAACGTGTTGTTTTCTGATTGGTTGGATTATGACGTAATGCGATGATGTGCTGTTTTCTGATTGGCTCACTGTTTCGGATGTTTTCAACGCGGTCCGCGCTTAGGTTACTTAAAGGGTTTTCGCATTACAGATCAGTCAGTATCGTAAGAGTGTTTGAAGAGTGCGGACGTGTTGTTGCAGTGCTCCTCTATACATTTTTTTCATGTGCTAAACACAGGGGGATATTTTTTTACTATTTGTGCTTATTAATTTTTTATACTTAGTACAGATATATATTTTATATATAATAAAAAATAGCTAATATAAAATAAAACGTCATGAATATTTTTGGGTTTAAGAAGCAACAACATAATCAGCCTGTAGAGAAAATTCCAGTAAACATGGATGTTTTTAGAGAAATTTATCATCAATTGAAAGGGTTACTTCTTGTTCAGTTGAACAGTATTTGGTCTCATGTTGACGAGGATACTGGAAAGCACTTATTTGTATTTAATAATAACTTATCATCATATAAGTTACCTTTTAGTGGGAAAATTCAAACAAATATTTCACCACGCAATTCGGCACTTTTGCACATAGGTCAAAATTTGTATAGAATTAAACATAGTACATTACTTCCTGATACGTCTTATGATGTGGAAGCTGGTGAATTTTTGTATGCTGAGATAATTGGAGAGTATGATAAATTCATTCCTCTGTTTATCGAAATAAGAATAATCTATCCTCTCATTAATATATAAAATACCTAAAAACAAAAAAAACATGGATATATTTGGTAATAGAAGGCGACAGGAGTTTCCAGATAATTCCAGCGAGATTGCTAGTTTAGATGTACGTCTAAAGAAACTGAAATCAGATTTACTCATATTACAGAATTTGCTAAATCTAAATATTCAAGCAGAGATTACAAATCTTCAAACTCAACTGATTGATCCTATAGTAAAAATTGATGGAGAACTCAAATCTTTGCTTGAGAAATATACTAATTTAGCTTCAATAGATAATCTTCAGAACTTAGAAGAGAATATTGCCAACTTGAAAAAAGAACTTGATAAATTTAGACAAATCCAGAGAACGAATACCGAACAGCTGAAACAGCAATTAAATGACCAGGCAAATAGTATTCGTACCGAACTGCAAACCATCATCCAGAGTATCAAAACTCAAGAAGAATATGAACAGGTAAATGCTAGTATTGCTAAATTGCAAGAACAGTTTCAATCTTTTGAAGTTCATACATTGCAAAGTATCAAATCTGAATTACAGACAGATGAACTGCATACAGCTATAACAGAAGTTCAATCGAAATTACAGACGTTGGCAGATTTTATCAATAATTTACCTTCATCTTCTGAATTAAATCCTATTGCTCGGAGCGTTGCCGGCATCAAATTACAGAGACTTATGAAGATTTTGGGAAGATACAAGGTACCATAGCTCACATAGAAGATACTATGGCAACTATGAGAAATGAGCTATGTAGCGATTTACTGCAATTCACAACGCAAATCCTACAACGTCCAACTCGTTGTGTTGGAAATTGCTCCGCTCAGAATAGAGATAAAAAAAAGGCGACTTATCATTTAATTCCCCGATCTTCCGACAGATGGCACCACTGACTTTTTGCGAAATATTTCGCTGTAATCACGCCATCTCCTGGTCGGAAGTTACAGGAAGTGAAGGTAGTGTGTGGGCATGTGCGCGAGCACAGAACAGTTGCGTCTTGTGCTTGGTATCGGCAATACACGTAATTCACGCGCTCCACTGCACAATGTCTCTCGGGATACATAGTTTGGACTTTGTCGTATTCAGAAACTCGTGATCAATTGCCGAGATTTGTTGAACATTAATCAAGAGTCTTCAATATAAAAATAGACGTAGCTACGTTTGGAATATGGTGCCAGTTGCAGAATTGAAGCATAGGAAGGAACGCGGCATTTGACTGTTCGTATGCAGCCAGCGATATGGAGAATGGAAGAGTGAGGTACTTCGGTTTATTACCACGAGGCACGTGCACCCAAGAGTGAAGGAAGTATTTCCCTTGCCAGAACCTATAAGTTGCTACGCATAAAACGAAGGTAGGAAAGTGAAATTTTAGTTTTTGGTGAATTGGAGTGTGAGTAAAAAAAAAAATTGCCGATTTTTAGTCGACAAAAAACTACTCGATTTTTCGTAACGTTTGCTTCAAAGTGCTAAAAATAATTATTTTGTTAGAGGGCAAATTCTGTTTTTCGTCGTGCATATATGTACGTGTGATTGCTAGAGAAACGATTGGGTTGAAACCTACCATTGATACCAAAGGCGTAACTTTAGTGCAGCACGTGGGAAAATTAATGGCATGTCACGTATTTGCTGGGAACCTAGTACAGTTTGAACAATGGACGAAAGTTTAAAAAAGCGATCTTAATATGCGCACGCAAAAAAAACTGTTTGATAATTGCCGTCATTTGAACACGTCACAAATAGTTACATTAACTAATCGCGACGACGTCATTAAACAACGCAGTTCCACCTCTTTCCCCTCCCCCCTTTTTTGGGATTCCGTCAATTACTGGCGAATATGTAGAGTAGTTAAATTACTTGGGTTTTTGAATGAGCATCTAGGAGGGTAAACTTGTACAAAATTGTTGTGAAATTGTCGCAATTTCTTGGTATGGTTGTTTGCAGTTTATACGCCTATGATAATGATGACTGTGTTTTAAAATATTGAAATCATTGGATTTAATCTTCGTCTCAAAAAAAAAATGATTGAAGCGTATATGATAAAGCAAGATAATAATATTGTAGGTTTCACAATTTTGCTTATTTCCTAATTTTGAACATTTCCTTTTTTTGTTGGATAGTTGCTTAACATTTTTGAAGTACAAATATAAGCATAGTGATAAAAGTGGTATAAAAAATGGTTCAAACAAATTGTTTCTAGTCAACGTCGGAAAGGGGCGTGATTTGTTTCTTGTTTGGGGTTAGCCAATATTATCTTAATGTTATGGTGGGGGCCTTGTTAATGATTTATTTAACGAAATCTTGTTGTGGTAATTGTAAAAAGACTATATTCGTTTGTTGTAAAAACTTAATAGTTGAATAAAATGCGTCATTGAATTGTTGAAAAAATGGGCATCTGTTTTGACTTAGTATAAACTTAATTTTCCCTTTGCCACCGAGTGGTAAAAAATACCAAAAAGGAACAGTAAAATAGGCATTTGTAGTTGCATGTAATTGTAGTTTTTGGTGGAGGTAAATAATTCTATATTACCATAAGGTTACTGTAGCGTATAACGCATTTTGGGAGTTCTTACAGTACGGTGTTCTTAATCTTCAGGATTAATTTGTAAACGGCAACGTTCATTGTGTTTACCCCCCCCCCAATTGAAGTTATGAATTGTGAAGTTCGTAGTCAACTTTGAGGTGTCGCGAACAACGTGGCAATAACCTCCGCCTCAATTCATTTTGTAAGTTCGACCAAGGTGCTTAAACTATACCACGGTCTTTTGAGGTAGCATAAAAGATCAAGCCCAGTCACGTTTTTGAAAATAGAAGCATCTTGCAAACTAGAACGTTACAGCTAACAAGTGTACAGGAAGCTCTGGAATCGAAACTGCCTGGCATTACTGATACTCTAGCTATAGTTCAACAGCAAGTTACTAAGCTTGAAAGCTTGAATACTGAATAAGAGTTATCGCATTTCCATCATCTTATTGACGACATTGAGAGTAAATTAGAGACACTGCAACAGTCTACACCTACGCAGGATGACATAACGCAACTGCAAGAAATTTTGAAAAATGCAGCTGATGCAACAGAACTCGATGCTATAAAATTAACTCTTACCACACTAAAGAATACTGTAGCTGCTTTGCCTACTTCTCAGGAAATCAGAGCTATAAAGAGAGCAGTACATCGAATTTTAAATTTGAGGATATCAAAAATATTCAAGCAGAAATTGCGCAAATCAGATAAACTGTTGCTAGTCTCCCCAACAATCAAATAATTAACGAACTGCATGCATTATTTACAGAAATCAGAAGTCAAGTACACGATCTTGCTACCCAAAGTTCTAAATTGAAACTTATAGAAAATTTACAGGAGATTCTAATATTACGTTACAAATTACTACTCTTGAAGCAAGTCAAGAATCTGGTTTATCAGGTTTGGCTACTCAACTTCACGATCTCAAAGAGAAATATAAACAACTGTATGTTGATGTAAAAATCAAACCTAGCTACGATGAGTTGGTTCGTACTATCAACGAACACTTGGAACCGGTATTAAGCAGACTAGATGTCGTAGATACTCGTCAATTTTATTCTATGGAAATTATTAGGTTACAAAGTGTTCCAAATGCTCGAGGGCACTGGACGTACGTCAATGCTGGCAATGTTTACAAATTATATCCGTACACTCAGGTACATGAATTTTTTGTTGATGGTAGTTTACGATTTCTGAAGTTTAGTTTTCTAAAACATGAAAAACATATTGAAGTTCCTCAGTTTACTATAGTGCGAAAAGATGGTATACACAAGGCAGTTCAAATACCTACTGCATACTGGGATGAGTCTACCGATAACTATAAAGTACATGACGACGAACAATTATCAGTTTTTGATATTGAAATTGGTGACAAGCTGGTATTTGACATAAAGCGGTTAT
The DNA here is from genome assembly GCF_977018435.1 of Lepisma saccharinum. Taxonomy (NCBI): domain Eukaryota; kingdom Metazoa; phylum Arthropoda; class Insecta; order Zygentoma; family Lepismatidae; genus Lepisma; species Lepisma saccharinum. Next base: position 83,334 of record NW_028143317.1, read on the forward strand.
ACCCTGAGGACAATCCATTTTATGCGATATTCTCACTTCGAACTCGATGTCAAGACAAGATATAGTTCATGAATTAAACAAACCAGCCCGTCGCAATTACAAGCCATTAAGTGTAGTAACAAAAGGTGTAAATGATTTGATCTGATTGAGATAGCCCCCCCAAGGGGGATTTTAAAAAATTTGGATAAGATAAATCGTGGTTACAAATATATGCTTACAGTTATTGATACCTTTAGTAAATATGCATGAGCTGTTCCCTTAAAATCCAAGACTAGTACTTGTGTTACCGAGGCTTTTAAGTCGATATTTAGTGAGGGAAGGATACCAAAATATTAACAGACAGATAGAGGGAAAGAATTTTACAATTCTGCATTTGCTAAGTTAATGCAACAACATAATATTAAACATTATTCTACATACAGTGATCTGAAAGCTAGTATAGTGGAACGATTCAACGGAACATTAAAAAAATCGCATGTGGAGACAATTTACACTACAGGGCAATTATAAGTGGGTGCAAATTTTACCCGAGCTAGTTCATGATTGTCCTCCTCCGTAGCCGAGCGGGTTAAGGCGTTCACTCGTCTTGAGATCGTTCGCTGCGGGACGGCGTAGGTTTGAATCCGGCTCTGGTCGGAATTTATTCGGCCTACGTATAGAGCCGGTGGCAACCCACCATCGTGAGGAAATTGGGGAGCTCCGAGTGAGTGAGCGTAATCCGGTCACGGAGTCCTACTATAACGGCTGGGGATACGTCGGGCTGACCCCCCGACTATTCCACTACTGGTTGAAGATCTCCACGCTTAGAGGTGACGAAGCAAAGAGTGGGTGGGAGACCGGCAGTCGGTAGGTATGCCTAGGCCCTTCATGGGCTGTTGAGCGACGGATTATTATTAGTTCATGATTACAACAATACAGTACACAGTACTATTCACATGAAACCTGCTGAGGTAACCAAATCTGATGAGCAACGATTGATTTCTACTGTTTATTGTCAAAAATATACATACACTACCACAAAGCCAAAGTTTAAGACAAGGGATCAGGTAAGGGTCAGTAAATATAAACAGTTATTCGAGAAGGGTTTTACTAAAAATTGGAGTACGGACTTATTCTCAGTGGTTCAAGTTTTACCAGGGAATAGAAATACATATATCATAAAAGATAATCATAACAAAATATTGAAAGGGAGATTCTATGAAGAGGAACTTAGTAAAACAAAATATCGAGATACATACCTAATCGAGAAAATATTGAAGAAGAAAAATAATAAATTGTATGTGAAATGGTGAGGTCTGCCAGACAAAAGTTGGATAGAAGCAAACCAAGTGATTCTTTGACACCAACATGGAATGTGGTACAGCTTTTACCAGATCTAGTGGAAACTAATAAAAAAAATGGAGAGTTGTTACCTGATAACATAAGATGCCCTATTGCAGGCCCATCAGGTTGTGGAAAAAACACTTTGCTAGTTGATAATTTCTTGCTTGCCCCAATTGGCTAGATTGGAAATATATACACTTGTATCTATTTTCTAAAAGTTTAGAACAACCGAAATACCAACAACTCATGAAGCTGTACGAGGGACTGGGCATAGCTACATTTGCATCAACAATAAAACCTCTCGACCAATGTTTGAAAAATTCTGTTGTGGTGTTTGATGATGTTATTCTGGAAAATCAGAATGGAATTAGAATTTTTTTTTACACAGGGTCGTCACAAAGAAATAGACTGCTTTTATTTAGCTCAAACTTATTCCAAATTTCCCAGACAATTACTACGAGATAATACAAACTTAATCTGTTTGTTTCGTGAAGATCATACTAATTTGAAACATCTATACGATGATTATGTGGGAGGAGACTTAAATTACAACCAATTTTCAAAATTCTGTTCATCTTGTTGGAACAGCGACGATTTTGGATTTGTCATCATCGACATGACTCGGAAACCTAACAATGGCAAGTTTAGAGATAAAATCAACGACTTTTAAACGTTGAAACGATATAAAATAACCATTAATAATAATAAAAAAAATATGACAAAACACAAAATTGAAGATAATTCGAAATTACGAGAGTACTTGTCCAAACGTTTCAAAGGTTGGAAATCAGATAATCGAGGTTTTTACGAAAAACACAAGCGTCAAGACCAACCTATTATCGATGCAATCAGTGGTCTTGGTAAAGAGATTAAGGGTGTGACAGAACAAAATAAAAATCTCATTAATGAATTGGTACCTCTTACTGCTAAAAAATTATGCAGATTTCCCTCCTACGCCATTATCCAGCATCCACACTCCTCTGGTACTTAAGGAACCACCTGCTAAAACAGCAATAGAAGAATCAGAGAAAATCGAGTTGGGTCCCCTGGCAAGGGATTATTTGAGTACTGGAAAATTCGAAAAAGATGAGGTATTTGGTTTGTATCCAACTATGGATGGAAATGAAAGAGTAGTATGGAAAATTGGCAAGTCTAAAGTTACATTTGAAGGGGACAACATAAAAATTAATTTGGGTGGGAGAAACAGCTGGTCCAGATATCCTGGTACCGTAGGGCTATGGGAGCTTATTACAAAAAAACAACCAAAAAAAATACAGAAAATGATTATCAAAGTTACTCTGAAATTTTGACACTCTCTGATGCTTTGTACCAAAATAACGATGCCAGTCAAGAGCGTGTGAAATCGAGCAGCGGGGATAAATATAAAAATCTGATTAAACCTATCTGGAATCAACTAAAAACCGGTAGTGGTATAAAACAATATAATACTAAGGTATTTGTATGGGTAAACGATGTGAGAAAACTTATAGATAGATTGCTCGTTATAGCAGGGGAGGAAAATGCTGGGAACAATAATTTCCATAATGAGAAAATGGGTATTGTAAACATGATTAGTGACAAATTAGCTAATTTTATTGTAAACGATCCTAAAGGTATAGGATACTTAATTAAAATTATCAATACTTTACCTCCTAAATTCTGGAATATCAGAAGGTCGAGGTTTAATAAATGATATTATTAATAAACTTCCATTCGAGTTACACGTACCTGGTTACCAATATTGTGGTCCTGGTACAAAACTTGAGAAACGAATAGAAAGAGGGGTATTAATCCTCTGGATGCAGCTTGTAAAGAACATGATATTGCTTACAACACACACAAAGATCTGAATGATCGTCATGTAGCTGATCAAAAACAGGAAGAGGCAGCTTTTGGAAGATTAACAAGCAGAGATGCATCATTGGGTGAAAAAATAACAGCGTTGGGTACAACTATTGCTATGAATACAAAACAAAAATTAGGGTGGGGTTTTTAATATAAATACCCTGAAAAATAATAATAAAACAACATGAAACCAAAAGGAGTTGTATACCAAATGCCATATCACGATCTTAAAGATTTAAAACTTAATTCGATTTTAACTAAAAAAAACAACAAGAAAAAGGAGGCAATGTATAGCCAAAGGGAATAGAATGAAATTATTACTCAGTACGCCACAATTAAAACGATTGCAAAATGTAAGAAAGAAAACACACAGTGGAGGATTCATATTTAGCATTCCAGTTATCCTGGCTGCATTGGGGGCAGTTGGGAGCTTAGCTGGGGGTAGTGCTGCTATTGTCAAAACTGTAATTGATTCGAAAAAAAAATAAGGCAGAACTAGAACAGCAAAAGCGTCATAATCTTGCCATGGAGAAAAAAAATAGGCAAAGGTGTGAAGTCTAGAGCACTCAAAAAATTTAAAAAAAGGAAGCTCTTACCAACCAAGATATTGAATCTTTACTTTAAAATATTTAAAATTAAACACTTCAGGGGTGTCTTTATGTCTGATTCTCTCCCTAAAGGTAGTCCTCACTCTCGAGAATGTGTCGTGGTGAATTTGGACAACTCCGTAAACGTTGGTACTCACTGGATATGCTATTATAAACAAAATGACAATGCTTTTATTTTCAATTCTTTCGGAGGGATACCCCCTACAGAATTAATTCGTTACTTGAAACATGTCAAATTTTATTACAACGACGATCGTATTCAAGATTTCGATCAAATTATATGTGGCCATGTTTGCATTACGATGCTCAGAATTTTAAATAAAATACCAAACATCAAATTAAAAGATTTTCAAAAATCTGTATTATATATTAAATATGGGAATTTTTCATCTCTCTAGCGAGACTTCGGTTTTGAAACTACATCTTCACGATGATATAATCTATCCAAAATCCATAGCTCTGAGAGCATTCTACAGTATGTATCTGATTCCAGATGTAACTACCTACAACAATACTATATTAGTAGGTGATGAAAAAAATAATTATTCCTCCCGGATAGTATAACTTTTCTACTTTACAATTTGAACTTCCAACCACTGTCTTGCTTTCTCAAAATTCTGTTACACACAGAGTAGAGATTGTAAATACCAATGAAACAGTGGACTTATCTACCATGGAAGAACTTTTAGGATTTGAGAACAATAGCAAATTAGAACCAGGTATTAAGCACATAGGTAAATTTATACCAAAATTCTTAGCTATTGAGACATTAAATATTCGCTGTAACATTGCCAAAGGTATGATTATCAAAGCAGAAGAAAAGTCGATTGGCAGTCACAAGGAGATAGGTATTATTGCTACATTTAAACCGAATTCGGAATTTATGGAACCTATCTTCTATTCCCCAATTCCACCAGTCTATTTCCCTGTTTCTATTGATCAAGTTAATTACATAGAAATAACAATTACGAATGAGAAAAATGAAATCATTGATTTTGCCGGTGCTAATAGCACTGCGATAATAGGAATTAATATTTAAAAAATATAAATAAATACCAAGATGGAAAATATTGAAAGTTATCAATTACAGTCCTTCCTTCCAAACAGGAGGACATTTGCAAATTTGAATCAGATATATAATAATATATAATAATATAATATTATATATATTAAAAAATTATAGATAATTTTGTTCCTTTCTTATTTTCTCAAATTGAAGTCAGAAAGCATGGTACAGTGATTGACAGGATTGATTGTCCTGGAATTACATCCATTACAGTGGGGACATTGAAACTGTCCATATCAGATAGTGCATATTATAAAGTTGGTGGGTTCGAAGCTGGAACAAAAATTCAAGCAAAAAGTCACACAGTACTGTTCCCCATGAGATTGCTATTTGGATTTTTCTCTGATTATAAAGAAATTATGTGGAAAGGTGGTTTGAGTGTCATATTTCGCAGAGCACCCAATGATCATAATGCCATCATGAGATACAAAACTATGAATGCAGATGGAACAGCTAATGAGGCTAGTTTACCCGAAGCTGCAAAATGTGTGATCCAGTCTATGGAGTTGCGAATGCCTATAGTTGAATATGAGTCGAATTATGCTTTCAAATACAAAGCCAACATTTTGAAAAATCCTCAAATTCCGATTCAATTTTATACTTATCAATGCATACAGAAGCCTGTGGAGGGTAAATTGTTTGAATTTGACCTTACTAATCAGTTCCAATCTTTGCAATACGACATGCCAGAGTTTGTAGCTGTGCTGTTTCAGACAGGGAGAGGTGACAATCAGGAAAAGGATAGCAGACAGTTTGATAATTGTAAAGTTAAAAATGTGTATCTGAAGAATGGCAGAAATGAAGTATTTCCTCGTGAAAATTACAATTTAAATATTGCAGAACAAGATTATTATAAATTATATGAAGCTGATAGAGCATTTTAAAGAGTAACTGAAGGTAGCATAGACATGTATTATATTCCAGATGAGTTCATAATTCACAGACAAATATTTTTAATAAATGCATCAAAAAGAAAATTGGTAGTTATAAATGATCGAACTAATATTAAATTGATATGTGAATTTCATGAAACTCTACCAGAAAATACTATATGCAGTGCAATTTTAATTGTGGAGAAACCATTTATGATGTAAAGAATGAGAGAGTGATAGAAAAATTTTAATAGGAGAGAATAATATATAAAATATTAAACTAAGTGTAGATTTTTTTTGTTATTTTAAAAATTTTGGTTTGATGTTAGTTTTATCTTTTTCTTCACATGTGTTGAGTGCAATTATTATTAACTTCTAAACTAAAATGTCCCCAAGGCAAAGTATGGATTCCACACTCGAGAATATACCTCTTTTCGTCGTGTGGATCCAGGGCTACTTTTTTAAATTTTATTCGTTGTAATCTCATGGTTTGAGCTTTGTATTCTATTATCCTCTCGAAGTATCCTCGACTGTGAAGAAAGGCATTCAATATAATCCTGGAATGTTAGTTTGTTTTCCACGGTATCCTTGCACGTTCCTTTTGCTTTCTTCGTGACGCTGCTCTCTGTTCTGAATGTATACATCTTCGAACGCAAACCAGCAAACTCAACAGTAATATCACCGTTACATTCATCTTTGAATTTACCGAGAACCTTCTTGTTGCAGGAAGGAATTCCAAATCTGTTGGGTTGAGGATAGGAAGAAGTGTCGAAATACCCAAGCATGGAAGGATGTTTAAGATCTTTGTAGAGGTTAGGTGTTTGTATGTCATAAATAATACTATCGGTGTCTATGTACAAAATTGACAGCTTATCATTATAGAAAGGTTTCATAATATTATAATGAAATTCGAACATGTACAGTTTCGACAAGTCGAGAACTGTTGCACCAACGTAAATAGGTTTTCTGAATTTTATCAATTTTATATCTAGATTAAAAAGTGTTAAATTCTCGTTGTAAATTTTTCGCGATTTGAATCTAGGATTAGATACCAATTTTCTACATTTATTGTTATCTGAAACCAATTTTATGTCTACATGCCTTCTGACGTTTTCCATAAACGGCATTATTCATTAGTTTATAAATTTGTTTATCTAATTCTGAAATGGCAGCTGTTCTGTGTCTCGTGTTGGTCTCAATATAAGATTTTAACCATGGAGAGTGTTTGAACTTGAGAATTCTTCTCACATTTACTACCTGAACACCCTTCCCAATCAAAAACTGGAGATTCTTGTAGTGGACGACATATCTCTCTTTTCTCTCCAGAGTTAACATAAGCTTGCTTTGATTAGAATCAGGTGGATATTTAATTTCGGGAGCCGGAGGTAAATCGGAAAAAATATCATGCAAATTATTTGGAAATTCAATGTCTACCTCAATGAACAGACCAAATTCACGATCGTCGAAACAATTAATATCAATTGAAATGGGATCTATCCACTCGAATCCTCCGTATGGAAGTTTTTGTATCATTGCGAATCCGTAGAGATTGTTTACATCAGCGTAAAATATGTAATTCGATTGTCGATTTGCATGGTATTGATTCTCAGACATGTGAGTATTGTTTGCCTTTGCGTGTCTCTACGAGCATTGCACCATCCCCCCACGTATCCCCCTTTCTATAAAAAGTAACATGTCCACGTCCGATATCAATTCCAACTTGATCCTGGTCTGGAGCAACATAGCAGACCACGCCAAACCAGGAAGACTATAGAAGTATGCTGGATCTAATTTATAAATATTTATTGCTGTTTTTCTAAATACCTGAAAAACATCAGCAAGTATTGTTACGTCTAATTTGAGATATGCATCGTGATAATCGCCGAGAGTATTGCATCTCAATTCCTTCCATATTAATTTCGCACAGCCTGGTTTCGAAGTAAAAAGAAAATCCAGGAGTTGGTTGTTGAATGCATGTTCGTATTCTTCATTCGTAATGCCGGTTTTTTCAGTTGACTGAAGAATTTTTCTTGAGGTGGGAGAGTGTCATCGTCAAATTTAGATTCATCGGTTACATATTCGTAAGGATAAATGCCTATACGTTTAATCAGTTCTACGTGTATGTTGGGAAAACTAGCTTTTGTAATTTTAAATTGTTCGTCAGTAAGTTTACTCGATAAAGCATCGAGACTTGCCGATAGGAATCTAAAATAATCTAGAAACCTCATCTCTATGATTTCATTCGTTCCTGGAATTTTAACTTTTTTACTTATAGAAATATAACGTTCTTCGTTTTGAGCAAGAATATCTATTTTTTGCGTATCGTATCCAAGATTCCTAATTAAAAAATGGAAGTCGTAATTGGATCCATTGTGAAAAAATATTGGTATGAATTTAGGCTTCTGGATTTTGAGGTTGTAGGTTTTACAGATTCCACTAATGTAGTTTCCGGTGAAATGATTATGGCGAAATACTTTCCGATTCTCATCCGTGAAATGTTGATCACACACCGGACACGTTTCAATGTTATTGTAAGATTGACGTTCATCACTAGATAATGGAAGCATTGATTTCGATTTGCATAAGTAGCTGCCAATGTTCTCAACCTCCTCCACCATTTTTTTAAATAAGAGTTCAATAACATTCGGTCTGCGATATATATATGGTTTATCTATTCTATCCTGCCAAACAACAACATATCCAAAACTATTTGGATCATGAAGCTGGTACGGTGTTGTGGAAGAAAATTCGGGATCCGGATCGCAATAAGACAATGGTTTGAGAAAAGCCTCAAAGTCTGCAATGATAATGGCCGGATTTTCCAACAAGGCCTTGTGCATTTTAAATTATTCGAATTCATTTGCTTTGGGCATTAACATGCGAGCCAGTCTGTTGACTCCACAGTAGATTTTATGTTCAGCAAGTTTTTGTTTGGCAATTTCTTGATTTTGGAAATGTTGGTAATTACGTCGGTCTCGATCCTCGAATACGGTTAAACACCTTGGACAAACTTCGATGTGTGCATGAAGCTTGTTTGTTTGGCTTCTGACCAAGCGGGAGAGTGTACGAATTAGCGTGTAATGATGAACATCATCGTCAGCAATGAGAAGCAGATTGATTTCCACGGCTTCGTCATCATCAATATTAGTTATCCTAACGGGATGCACAAAATGCTTAACTGAAGTATACGAATATACATTTATAGCTAATCGTTTTCCTTCTCCATTTCGTACCCTGTTTTCAAACTTTGTTATGTCAGAAATAGCAACAGGATATTCGATGCCTGTCATAGCATATTCAATCTCTTCTACATATTGTGTGTAATGACTAACCCGACATGGATTATTTGAACAATGAACCGGATGAAGTGCTTCTAATATGCACCACATAAAACATTTATTGTCGGTGTTATAAATGTTCAGCACGGCTCTCTTATGCTGAATTTCTACCGGAAGTGGAACGTAGCTTGAAGCAGGAAAAGGTGTAAATTTGTTTACGTAAGCGAATAATCTGTGAGGACTTCTACATAAAGACCAACCTGATCCCTTAGCCTCGAATTCATCATGTTTCCTAATCAATTCACTAGTAAGATTAGAATAAAAAACATTATCAATGTCTGCCAAATAAAGAACTTGGTTTCTCGTTTTGTGAAAAAAAATATTTCTTGTACCATTGGTTTTCTTATATTTACAGATTAGATCAACATATACTTTTATGGAGTTGTTTTCTAGTTTATTTCTCAAAATATTTATGATAGATGTTTTAATTTCACTCAAAAACTAGAAATATCACAGCCTGGTTTCGAAGTAAAAAGAAAATCCAGGAGTTGGTTGTTGAATGCAGATCTAATCGGCTTTTGGTCATTAGACATCTTAATTTGTTTGGAAGTAGAAGCTTTAGTTTCAGGATGATCAAATTTTCGTTTCAATGTTCCATGTCCGGTTGATGCTTTACAAATTTCCATGTGTTTACTTAAATTAGCAATGCTAATTATTTTTCCACATTGAGTACAAGGCCTAGTAGGTAACAAACAATTTATTTTCGAACCTGTTTCGATACATCTTGCCCTATGCTTGCTAATATTAGTTTTGGAGATTGATTTCCCACAAATAACACATTCGATGAAATTGGTAGATGACATTTTTTTAATATGCTTTAAGTAAATAACAACAAGACGCACAATCAAGTCAAAATTCAATAAGATTCTATTTACTAGAAAAAAACACTTTTAAACTTACGATAATTGATAGAATGTAACTTTAAAAAAACAATACTTAAAATTATAATAATTTTTTTCAGCTCTGGTATTTATATATAAATTTTCTTGGGAAAAAATACAAAATTCAATACAAATACATATTCATACAAATTCAATCTGTATGAAAAACAACTTGAACCACATTCAAAATAAAATAATATTAGCTATTACGATAAAATTTTCAGCTCTGTTATTTATACAGAATTTCCGGAGACAACAAGTAACATCTGTTCACACGAAAACTCAATCTGATCGAAATTATTATGAAAATAAAAATCACTTGATACACTTTTTTAAACTTAAAATAATAAAATAATATGTAGCTTTAAAATAAATTAAGTACTTAACTTTTTACAAAAAGAATATGAGGAGCACTGCAACAACACGTCCGCACTCTTCAAACACTCTCACGATACTGACTGATCTGTAATGAGAAAACCCTTTATGTAACCTAAGCGCGGACCGCGTTGAAAACATCCGAAACAGTGAGCCAATCAGAAAACACCACATCATCGCATTACGTCATAATCCAACCAATCAGAAGACACCACATCATCGTATTACGTCATAACCAACCAATCAGAAAACACCACATCATCGCATTACGTCATAACCAACCAATAAGAAAACAACACGTTAGATACGGGTCATCATAATATTGCGAAATAATTTGTTGCGCAACATGATGCAATAATTTACCCTTACGAGCCATCGCAATATTGCGTAATAACTTGTTACGCAATGTTGCGTAATAACTTGATGCGCAACATGGTGCAATAGGAGTAGACCGGAAGTATACCGACCGGAAGTAAATTTGTGTGGGTGTGCGTAGGTGTGCGTGGGTGTGCGTGGGTGGGCGTGGGTGGGGTTTGAGTGGGTGTAGGTGTAGGTGTAGGTGGGTGTGGGTGTGCGTGGGTGGGTGTACGTGGGTGTACGTGGGTGTGCGTAGGTGGGTGTCGGTGGGTGTGGGTGTTCGTGGGTGTGCGTGGGTGGGTGTGGGTGTGTATGGGTGTGCGTGGTTGTAGGTGTGTGTGTGTGTGGGTGTGCGTGGGTGTAGGTGTTACGTACTTTAACTCGAAAGAAATTATGACACTCGTACGAAGTATGAGATGAAAAATTACAGATTTGCAATAGTATAAAATCGACAAAAACATCGTCAAAATAGGTTTACCATTGTGGTTAAATTAATAAAAATAATAGGCCTCGTACCAAGTATGAGGTAAAAATCACAGATTTGCAATAGTATAAAATCGACAAAAACGTCGTCAAAATAGGTTTTCCATTGTGCTTAAATTAATAAAAATAATAGGCCTCGTATCAAGTATGAATTTGAAGGAATCCAATCCCTCTACTAACACTCGCAACAAGACTTCGCACAGGTCACGTGTGAAACAACCAACACCTTGCTCGACTTCAATTATCTCCTACTCCTTCCTGCAGTTTCGGCGAGGCCATTCAAACGATTAATCATATATTCTTTCAATGTTCATTAAGCGAAAGACACAGAAAAACCCTTTATAAGTGTCTTGTACGAGCAGAACAACATTTCTATTTCCATAGCGACCTTACTCCATAATCCTCACCCCGCTGTCATATGGATCTTATACGGGTTCGCCCGAAAACAAAACATCCTACTGTAAAGAAAACCTGTTGATCAACAAAAAGACCACAACAAGGACGTGTGCTATAAAGTGCTAGTGCCGAAGACAAGTGACAAGTGTGAAACAGGCGAGAATGGAAACGTGTGTTATGACCTTCCCAAGTGTTAGTGACTTTGACAATTTCAAATGCTCAGAATATTTTGTTTTTCCAGAAAAGGAATAATACCAACACTAATAGAAACTTTGGCCGAAGACTGCAATGACGGAGTGGGCCAGTAAAGGAAGAACAACAAGAAGAAGACATCTAAACACACAGATTAGAAATAAACACATCTCGTAAACAGTGTTGCCTCATGAAGGGAAATTTCCGTTTTGCAGGGAAATTCGGACAGAATTTTTAGTCAAAAGTGAAAAGGGAATTTTTATGAAAATACCACATTTTCAGGGAATTTTAAGACAAATGACTACACTATTACAGTTTTATGTTAATTTCCAATTTCATATCCACATTTTAATCTTTTTAATTTTTTTCTGTTCCTTCTCATTCTGATCCTCTGAATATAAGCATGTAGTCGCTTTTATGCATCTTCGGATAATAGTAACGATGAGGATTAACGATTTAATGGTTTCTGACCAGGATTCAAATCTGGGACTTGTGTGAAATTACATACTTTCCTTTCCATCCCTATCCCGTCCTACTTCTATAATTTAAGAGAATAAAATAAGTCCGAAGAAATTTTTATGAACAAGCGGATAGAACAGGTAACTCTGGTAATTTTACTGAACCAAAGAGGGGTGGACCCGTTGAACCCCTCCTTAAACACGCCCTTGGTTATACATATTATTTCCTTGTAATAATTATACATAAACTAAGTATTAATATGTACTGTGCAACTGATGTAATCTTCTGAGTGTATTTTCTCTTAATTGCCCAAAAATATTTGATCATAACTTGCGCAACAGAAATGAAACACAAACTGAAATTGCTTTATGAGTAGGTATAAATATATGTTCTGGAACATTTATTTTGTATTTATTCATTTTCCCCCGATTTCAGCTAATTTTCTAACGGGAAAATATCCAAGAAAAATCAAATTTTACTATTTTTATAGCATAAAAAAATAATTATGTTTTTTTTATCAAAGTTCAATTACCTATTTCTATAGGGCAAAATTCACCTCTCGAGCCTAAATCAGTATATTTTTAAGTCTCCCCGATGGCGCAGTTGTAGCAACGTTGCCTTGTAATCAAGGGGTCCTAGGTCCGATACCCGGTGGAGGCACATAGTGGTTCGGATCCCACTTAAAACTGTAGGTCCAGTCCCGATTAGCCTCACTGTGCATAAAGTGGACTTAAAACACCAAGTATATTTTTAAGGATACATTTACAATTATCGTATTTTTTAAGAGAAATAGATGTGTTGATAGTGATTTTGAGTTATTTGCAGTGAAGTGAAGTGTAGTATATATATTCAAATGTGTATTCGGATAATTTATGTCTGAAATGTAGATACTAAGTTTGAGAGTTATTAGCAGTGCAGTATATATAATTATTTCCCAAATATATATATTCTGATTAATGTACATAATATTTTTAGAAGAAAAGCTATATATAAAAATATATATGTACGCACCTGGGATGTAAAGCATTCAAAATTGTGTGTCGTGATGAAGTTAATTTTATAAATATGAAAAATAAATTAAAAAATAGATTAAAGCATAGTATTAGTGCATCAAAGTTGTTTCTCTTTAAAATATTAAATTTAAGTGTTAGTATATATTAAAGCTACCTTGAAGAGGTTTTTAAAAATTGAAAAATGAAGAAAATCTTGTAGAATCTTGAAATTATTACAAGTTAAAGGTGGTAATATAATATTTCAAACACACAAACAAACCAGTACTAAAGAGAAAAATTTTCACACGCCAAAGAAGTTTAACTTTCTGCTTCATGCTATGCTTACAAAAGCTCTGATGGAGACTCAATTTGCTCTGAAGGAGACTCAACTTGCTCTGATGGAGCAAGTTGTTGAAGCTCCGAACTGTCTCTAGCATATACAGGGTGTTTCGTAAGTTCATTTACAGCGCTTGGGAGGTGATTGTACGAGTTAAAATAAGGTGGAAAGTTCATGTAACGAAATTCCGGAAACGGCTTTGTTGCCGAGTTATTGATGTTTGAAAACGTGGAAAAATTATTTTCCGAAGTGAATAATGGCAAAACGGGTTGAGAGAATTCGTCGGTGTTGGGCGGTTCACTAAGAAATGGGGTACGCTCTTGTCAAAAAATCACGCGGCAATGTTGTGCAATGTAGGCGCAAGGGATTCTCCAAAGGACGCGAACGAAGATGTTGACGGGAGTGGGGTGGGTGTGCGTTCTGCGTGAGCTCGTATCGACGAAAATTGGCATGTGTTGAATGGCACCAAAAAACAAAGAAAAATTCCTGAGCGAAGGGCACCCTGACGTAAAAACGAAAAAAAATGAACTGTCATAGGTTGCATACCCTGAAGGGCAGATGGGTGTCCGTGTGATCTGACGTTAAGTACCACATTTCTCGCTAGGGGCGCCAACAGTGTAGGTTTCCTCATGAAGGAGCGCAGGTGTCTGTGCCATTCGTGCTTCAGGTGCTGTGCCAGCAGCAGGTTGTTAAACATTCACGTTGAATGGAAAGACGTGAGGTTCTTGGACAGTAGTGTTGGGCAAACATTTGACCTAGCAGTGTTACGTGTTAATTCTTAGCCACAGCCCATCGTGTTCTGTGAAGTGTACTAGTGTTAACGGCCATAAACACTTGTAGCCCGGTGTAAGGGATGGTTGCATACACGTCCCAAGAGCTGGCGGACATGCATCTGATTTATAGGGAGGCTGGAGGTAATAGCCGTGCTGCAAGGCATCTGTATCGGACACGTTTTCCAAATAGGGTGTTACCATCGCACACCTTATTTCAAACTGTAGACACTCGACTTCGGGAAACAGGATCAGTGTTGCCACCTCGTCGAGAAGTTGGACGACCGCGAAGTGTGCGAACACGACGGTTTGTGGAAGTTGTGCTAACTGCAGTGATCCAGGCACCAGTTCGCGCGCACTAGCCCACGAACGAAACACTTCTCATGTGAATGTGTAGCGAGACCTGGCAGAAGAGGGGATGGACCTGTACAAATTGAAGAAAGTGCAAGACCTTTTACCTCGGGACTTTGGCCCACGTGAGGACTTTTGCCAAAGGTTTGTTCATCAAATTGAAACTATCCCCAATTTTCAGAATACGGTACTATGGACTGATTAGGCTATCTTCACGAAAACTGGTGTGTTCAATAGTAAAAACAGTCATGTGTGGGAACATGAAAATCCTCATGCACTGCTAGGGGCACATCATCAGCACAGATTTGCAGTGAATGTGTGGTGCGGGATACTGCATGACCATTTGATTGGACCGTACATTCTCCCTGTTCGCCTATGTGGACCCACTTATCAAGCATTTCTCAGTGTGGTTTTGCCAGAACTACTAGAGAACGTGCCCTTGGCACTGAGACAAATACTGTGGTTTCAACATGACGGTGCACCCACACATTTCGATCGAAATGTGCACCATTTCCTCAATACCGTATTCCACAACCAGTGCATTCGCAAGGGAGGACCTGTGCCCTGGCCACCTCGATCGCCTGATATTACGCCCCTGGATTTCTTCCTCTGGGGAGAGATGTAACGCCTCGTTTACGAAACACCTGTTGTGTCAGCCGAGGACCTCGTTACCCGTATCAATGTAGCTGCAGCATCGATAGCAGAAACGCCGGGGTTGTTGGGTCGCACTAGACAATCCGACAATCCTTGATTCGCCGTTGTCGCCTCTGCTTGGAAGTACATGGTGGACACTTTGAAAACCGTCTGTGATGAGGTTCCCTTCCCACGTCCATTAAGCATACTGTGTGCTCTTCAGGGTATGCAACCTATGACAGTTCATTTTTTCGTTTTTACGTCATGGTGCCCTTCGCATTGGAAATTTTCTTTTTTTCTTGGTGCCATTCAACACATGCCAATTTTCGCCGATACGAGCTCACGCAGAACGCATACCCACCCCACTCCCGTCAACATCTTCGTTCGCGTCCTTTGGAGAATCCCTTGCGCCGACATTGCACAACATTGCCGCGTGATTTTTTGACAAGAGCGTACCCAATTTCTTAGTGGACCGTCCAACACCGACGACTTCTCTCCACACGTTTTGCCATTATTCACTTCGGAAAATCATTTTCTCACGTTTTCAAACGTCAATAACTCGGCAACTAAGCCGTTTCCGGCATTTCGTTACATGAACTTTCCATCTTATTTTCACTAGTACAATCACCTCCCAAGCGTTGTAAACGAACTTACGAAACACCCTGTATAATTTTTTAACATGCATTTTTTAGTTTTACCAAGCTTATCTGCTCACGAGTGCATACCAAAATGAAATAACCGAGATAGACGCATGCAAATACCTTTATACTTACGAATACAATAAAGCAACGAGTTTTTCCTTGTTTAAAAAAGCTCTCCCATTGGTTGCTTATGATGTTATGAAAGAAGGTCAAAAACATTACTAAGAAATATACGTCTTTCCCGCATGGTGTCAACCAACTTTCTGACGCAGAGGTTTGTCAATAATAATGACGTACTGAGTTTGCATTGCAATCAATAGTTAACGGGGTGAATACTCCTTTACTGAGGAAGTTGCTCTTTGTAGCGGCGTTCCAGTAACTCTGGAAAATAACCCGCAGTAAATACTTCATTCTAATCAATAGTTGTTACAGTAAATATTCCTTTGTTTCGCGTGACATGCAAAGAGATCGAAGATAACTCGGAACATGGTAGTGTGTGATGAATAATAAATGAATCTGTTAACTTGTATAACATGATAACAAGTCGAACTTGGAATATGGGGAATATGTAACATAACAAGATTATTATCTCCTCTTGCATTCTATGAAGAGAAGCAGTATGCGATGGATTGTCGTATCTTCTTTTTTGATCTTTTAAATTATTAAAACACTTATATCTCGAGAACCAAGTAACGTAGAAAAGTGCGGTTTTTTGCATTGGTTTTGTTTTGATGTTCTCTATCATTTGATAGCAAACTCGATAAAATAACTAAAAATAAATAATGCCCATGAATCTGTTTGGTTTTAAAAAAAATATTCAACAAATAGAGAGAATTCCAGTAAACATGGATATCATTAGGGATATTCATCGTAAACTAAGAGGTTTGGTTATTATCAATTTAATAGTAACTGGTATCAAGTTGATGAGGATACAGGTAAACAATTACATGTAATTAATAATAACCAGCCTTCATATAAAATTCCTGTTAGTGGAAAAATTCAAATAAGTATCTCTCCATCCAATGGAGCAGTTGTACAAATAGGTCGAAATTTGCATAGAATTAAACACAATGCAATAGATCCCAACACAATATACGAGGTAGAAAAAGGCGATTTCCTCTATGCTGAAATAATTGGGAAGTATGATAAATTAATTCCTCTCTTCATCGAAATAAGAATAATCTATCCTCTCATGAATATATAAAAATACCAAACAAATAAAATAAAAGAAATAAATAAAATAATGGATATATTTGGAAATAGAAGGCCACAAAAGATACCAGACAATTCCAGCGACATTGCCAGATTAGACGAGTGTCTTAAGAAACTTAAACCAGATTTATTAATTTTACAAAATTCACTAAATTTAAATATACATGCTGAGTTTACCAATCTCCAAACTGAATTGATTAATCCAATAGTGAAAATTGATGGCGAACTGAAATCCCTACTCCAAAAATATACCAATTTAGCTTCAATTGACAATGTTCAAAACTTGGAAGAGATCATAGCCAAGTTGAAAAAAGAACTTAATAAATTCAGACAAATTCAATCAAGCACTTCGGAGCAATTAAAACAAGAATTAAACAATCAAGCAAATACTATTCGTACCGAAATGCTTTCTATTATTCAAAATATAAAAAACGCAAGAGTAATACGAACAGGTCAATGCTAGTATTCTCTAATTAGGAGAGCAATTTCTATCTTTCGAAATTCCTACAATAGAAAATATTAAAACTGAATGAATTGCAAACAGATAAGTTACACAGGGCTATAACAGAAGTTCAAGCCAAACTACAAACGTTGGAAGATTTTATCAATAATTTACCTTCATGTTCCGAATTAACGATATCGCACGCAGTGTTGCTAGTATCAAATTACAGTTGGAGACCTATGAAGATTTCGAGAAGATACAGGGTATCATAGCTCATATTGAAGACACATTGACAACCATGAGAAATGAATTGACAAATGTACAGGAAACTCTGGAATTCAAGTTGCCAAGCATAACCGAATCTTTAAACATAATTCAACAACAGATTACCAAATTAGAAAATCTAAATACCGAATCTGAACCATCCCATTTTCATGATCTCATAGATGATATACAGAACAAATTACAAATATTACAACAATCTACGCCTACACAAGATGACATACAACAACTTAAAGATGCTTTGAGAAATGTTGCAGATGCTACTGAGTTGGATGCTGTCAAACAAGCTTTGACCACACTTCAAAAATCTGTAGCTAATTTACCCACTTCCCAGGAGTTAAGATCTGTAAAAAGAGCAGTAAATCGAATACTCAAGTCAGAGGACATCAAGAACATTCAAGCGGAAATTGCTGTACTTCAGGACACCATCACTACTTTGCCTACCAACTAGATAGTCAACGAACTTCATGCATTGTTTGAAGAAATCAGAAGTCAGGTACACGATCATTCAAGCCAGAGTACTAAATTGAAACTTGTAGAAAGTTTAGAGGAGATTATCTAACATTAAGCTACAAATTAGTACCCTCGAAACAAGTCAAGAATCTCCTTTATCAAGTTTTACCTCACAACTTCATGATCTCAAAGAACAATTTAAACATTTGAATGTCGATGTGAAAATCAAACCCAGCTACGATGAAATGATACGCACCATAAACGAATATCAAGAATCAGTATAAATCAGATTTGACGTTCTTGAATTACGTCAATTTTTCACTGTTGAGATAGTTAGACTTGAAAGTGTAGCAAATGCACGAGGACACTGGACTTACGTTAATGCAGATAATGTTTACAAATTGTATCCCTACAGTCAGTCTCATGAATTTTTCTTGATGGTTATATTAGGTTTTTAAAATTTGGCTATGTAAAGAAGGGCAAACATGTGTAAGTACCAAATTTCACCATACAGAGAAAAGATGCTATGTAGAGAGTACTTCAGATACCCATTGCATATTGGGATGAATCTGCAAAGAAATATAAAATACTTGAGGATGAACAATTATCTGGTTTTCGTGTGGAAGCTGGTGACCAATTATTATTTGAAGTGAAACAATTATACCCTGAAAATAATCCATTTTATGTCATATTTTCTTATAGCGCACGATGTCAAGACAAGGTATGGTTAATGAATTACATAAAGCAGCTCGTCGCAACTACAAACGATTGAGTGTGGAAACGAAAGGTGTAGACGATTTGTTTCACGCTGATCTGATAGAAATGAGCACAGGAACTTTAAAAAATTACATAAGTTAAATCATGGTTACAAATATATGCTCAGTTATTGATACATCCAGGAAATATGCGAGGGCTATTCCTCAAAAACCAAGACAGGTACTTGTGTTACCGAGGCTTTAAAGTCGATATTTAGTGAGGGAAGGATACCAATATATTTACAGACAAACAGATGAAAATAATTTTACAATTCCACATTTACCAAGTTAATGCAACAATATAATATTAAACATTATTCTACATACAGTGATTTGAAAGCTAGTATAGTGGAACGATTCAACAGAACATTAAAAAATCGCGTGTGGAGGCAATTTACAGGGTAAATATAAATGGATTCAAATTTTACCCGGGCTAGTTCATAATTATAATAATTCAGTACAGAGAACTATTCACATGAAACCTGCTGAGATAACCAAGTCTGATCAGTCTAGGTTGATTTCTACTGTTTATTGTCAAAAATATAAGTACACTACCAAGAAACCAAAATAGAAAATAGGAAATCAAGTGAAAATTAGTAAATTTATACATTTCTTTGAAAAGGGATTCATCAAAAATTGGAGTACAGAGTTATTCACTGTAGTTCACGTTTTACCAGGGAATGGAAATACATATATCATAAAAGATAATTATAATAAAATATTGAAGGGGAGATTCTATGAAGAGGAACTCAGTAAAAAAATATCCAGATACATATTTAATTGAGAACATATTATGTAAGAAAAATAATTAATTGCATGTTCAATTGCTAGGACTGCCAGAAAGAAGCTGGATAAAGTCAAACCAGGTGATTCTTAGACAACAACATGGTATGTGGTACAGTGTTTACCAGATTTAGTAGAAACTAGTGAAAAAAATGGGGAGTTGTTACCTGATAATTTAAGGTACCTCATTGCATAGGTCCCTCTGGTTGTGGAAAAACCACTCTGCTGGTAGATAATTTCGGGCTAGATTGTATGTATTCTCTAAAAGTTTGGAACAACCGAAGCACCAGCAATTCATGAAGCTGTACGGGGGACTTAACATAGCTACATTTGCATCAAAAATAAAACCTCTCAATGATTGTTTGAAAAATTCTGTTGTAGTTTTTGATGATGTCATTCTAGAAAATCAAAACGAAATCCGAAATTTCCTTACACAGGGTCGTCACAGAGAAATATACTGCTTTTATTTAGCTCAAACCTATTCCAAAATTCCCAAACAATTACTACGAGATAATACAAACCTAATTTGTTTGTATCGTCAAGATCACACTAATTTGAAACATGTATGTGAAGATTACGTGGGGGGATTTAAATTATAACTAATTTTCAAAATTCTGTTCATTTTGTTGGAACAGTGATGATTTTGGATTTGTTACCATCGACATGACTAGAAAACCTAACAATGGAAAATTTAGAAATAAAATCTACGACTTTTTGAACGTTGAAACGATATAAAATAACCTCTAATCAAAAAATAAATATGTCAAAACATAAAATTGAAGACAATTTAAAATTACGTGATTACCTAACCAAACGATTCAAATGTTGGAAATCTGAGACTCGAGGATTTTATGAACAACACAAACGTCAAGACCAACCAATTATCGATGCAATCAGTGGTCTCGGTAAAGAGATTAAGGGTGTCACAGAACAAAATAAAAATCTCATAAATGAATTGGTACCTCTTACTGCTAAAAATTATGCAGATTTTCCTCCTACACCATTGTCTAGTATTCACACACCTCTGACCCTCCAACAACCACCTAAAGCAGCCATAGAAGAACCAGAGAAAAATTGAGTTGGGTCCCTTGGCAAGGGATTACCTGAGTACAGGCAAATTTGAAAAAGATGAAGTATTTGGATTGTGTCCGACCATGGAGCCAAATGAGGGTGTGGTATGGAAAATTTGGAAATCTAGAGTAACATTCGAAGGGGACAACATAAAAATCAATTTAGGTGGGAAAACAGCTGGTCTAGATATCCTTGCACTCCTGGATTATGGGAGCTCATCACCAAGAAACAACCAAAGAATTTTACAGAAGAAGATTATCAGAGTTACTCAGATATTTTGATACTATCTGATGGCATATATCAAAATAACGATGCCACTCAAAAACGTGTTAAATCGAGCAGTGGGGACAAATACAAGAATCTTATTAAACCTATCTGGAACCAACTCAAAACTGATAGTGGTATCAAGCAATACAATACTTTATCTAAAGAATTTGTGTGGGTAGATGATGTGAGAAAACTCAGAGATAGATTGCTGGTTATAGCAGGGGAGGAAAATGCTGGTAACAACAACTTTTACAACGAGAAAATGGGTATTGTAGACATGATTAGCAATAAACTAGCTCATTTTATTGTAAAAAAAGAACATCAACACCATAAAAAACCTTTATTGTCATTATTTTGAATATTCAATACAGCTTTTTGTTTTTGATCTTGTTGGTAATTCAATATAACTAGATCCACCCTCAAGGGGTACATACTTTGATATTTTTAATTCAAGTTTATGATTTGTATCACAAAGTGACCAACCCGAACCTCTCCCTTGGAACTCTTGTTGTTTTAACTTAAGTTCTTTACAAATTTTTTCATAGATATCATACAAAGAAAGACTATCATAGTAGTGTAAAATTAACACACGGGTACGCTGAATGTATTGTTCCTTTTCACTATGTGAATTTATATACATTGAGAATAGATTAAAATATATTTTGAGAGAACATATTTTAAGTTTATTTTGAATTGCATCTATAATTTTTTGTTTACGTTTAGCTAAAAAAAAATTGGAATATCTGAGGCTTCATCATTTATGTCTGATGTCGTATATTTTTTTATACAAGATTATTTGTTTTTGGTTTTTGTTATTCATGTTTTTTTATAATTTGTGTATATATAATTATATAATTTTATTTAAAATGTTAGTTTTTATATATTAAAAATTTTAAAAATTAAATTTCTTAGGTTTCATATATATTTTATTTTTTTTTTAAAAATGTTAGGTTTTATATATTCAATTTTTTTCAAAAAAATGTTAGAACAATTTATACTTAATAAAATATTAATTATACATTTATGTTATTAGTATTCTACACATGGAGGTACGTATATATTTTTTATAAGTTTCTTCTAAAAATATTATATACATTTCAGTCATAAATTAATCAGAATATATATATTTGGGAAATAATTATATATACTGCACTGCTAATAACTCAAAACAGCATCTACATTTCAGACATAAATTATCAGAATACAAATTTGAATATATATATATGTATATATATATATATATACACATACATATATATATATACTACACTGCACTGCACTGCAAATAACTGAAAATCACTATCAACACTTTATTTCTCTTAAAAAATATAATTGTAAATGTATGCTTAAAAATATACTGATTTAGGCTCGAGAGGTGAATTTTGACCTATAGAAATAGGTAATTGAACTTTGATTAAAAAACATAATTATTTTTTATGCTATAAAAATAGTAACATTTGGATTTTTTGTATATTATCCCCTTAGAAAATTAGCTGAAATCGGGGGAAAATGAATAAATACAACATAAATGTTCCAGAACATATATTTATACCTACTTTTATGGAAAATAGGAAATAAAGCGAAGAAAGTGAAAATTCTTATTTTGCACTACATAGGTTACGGTAAATTTTGATAAATATAAGTTTAAAATATGGCCGAGTCTGCTGCCATACGTGTCAGCAGTAAGAATAAGCGTCAAATTTGCTCTTGCCACGTAATTCGTCTGCTAAGAGGATTTTACAAGTCTTAAGAACAGATGAAGACGATAAAAATGCAAGTTCATGATTACTGGGAATGAATGTACAGGTAATTTAGAACTTTTTTCTTTAGAAAGCATTTAGCGATATTATTTTAATGCTAAATGAACCTAACCTAACTACGAGAGCATTTAGGTTTATTATTAGAAGAATGCTGAGGGACCTAATCTTAAAACATTTTTGTGAAAGTAATCACTACAACTTCACAGTATGTGTTACAGACGTAATTGCATACATAGCATGATCAAATCACGTTAAAACAAAGACAGAGTCTACTGCCACGCGCATCTTTTTTCAGGTTCCAGCAGAAAAAGAACTTGGCAGCAGACACTACCTTAAAATATATTTTTTTGAAAGTTTGGTCAGCAACCAATTTTACAAGCAATATTTTTCGCATGACCTGAGAACACGCACGCAGCAGAACCCTTTCATTTATCTTGCACGTGAGCACCAGGGATATTTCATGGAAGAATGATTATTACAAAGCATAGCTTTCCTTTTCACTATCGCTCCTTCTTCCATTATTTAAATCTGTACAGATTTGTAAAACTGCTGCACATGTTAGCTCACCGTGGGCTACTCGCGGTAAACAGCACACTCGAACAGATGACAAACGAGCTCTCTCTAACTCGTGACGTATTAACAAGGCGGGGCGTGTTTTCAGCGCAACGCTAGCCTCGCAACTTTTGAAGTCTTGTTTTTGCCTTAAGCCCGCATCACACGGAACTGGCTTTCCAGTAGGTATGCCCTAGTTGGCGCTGGACTGGCTACCAATTTGCTAGTTTTCGACTCACACGATACTTATCAGCGTACTTGTCGATAGACTTCTGTTCCCATATGAGGGAAGTTGTAATGGCGGCCGCGTGAGATGTAAGCAATGTATCACTTCACATTTTTAAAAGCCGTTAACTATTCAACCGGGAGGAATAACGTTTCGTATAAAACGTTATTAGGTACAAAACAATGGCGCTGCTTATATACATACATTACAACGTTTACTGTACAGGTATGGAAGAATATTTTAGTTGTTTCAAATGTAAACACCGTGCACACGGTGTAACTCACCGCGCCTTTCATGCTGTATACGTTATACATTGCTGGAGTAACACTCGGAAACCACAGACAAAAGCGCTCATTTGCACATTTACAGATTATCTTCACATGGCGAAACTTTGCTCTGATTGGCTGTTCCACAGAATCCAGTCGAGGAAACCAAGTAGCAATTAGAACATGTCCTATTCCTCCAAACCAGTCAAGCAGTCAGCAAAGCGGCCATGATTGGTACCTAGAAAGTTAGTTCAGCGCTAACTAGGGCATTCCTACTAGAAATCCAGTTCCGTGTGATAGCGGCTTTAAACTGGACGCAGAGGAACGCGAGAACTTGCAGGAGTCATTTTTCCAGGGTGTAGTTTTTAAAATTGTTGTAAAAAAAAGTTGAGTGGAACTATCCATTTTGGATCCAACCTTATATAATTCTATTTGTATGGCCGGGTTGTTTGCTCATTCTCGTCGTGACGTTACACGTGCGCTTTCCAGGTTTCACCAGCGTGCGTCAGACTGGTGCACCAGAAATGACGTCAAATTCGGTGAAATACGGAAAGCTTCTAGCTGCTGTAAATGGAAGCTAGATTCGGAATGCGCGCGCATATATTAGACGCATTCCTGCATGTTGCAGCATGTTATTTCACTTTACGTGCAAGTGAAGGAGCAGTAGTATTAAAAACGTCGACAGGTTATACTTGCAACTAGTTTATTCGCCTTCCGTGCAACAAAATCGGCGTGACATTCCGTACTACTGCCTACAGAACAGGGTTGTCAAAATTTGTGTGTTTTTTAAAAAAAGAACAAAACAAACTGTTTTTTTTGTTTAAAACAGTTTTTTTTTGTTTTGAACATAGTTTTAAACGTGAGTTAAAAAAACATGTTTTAAACATATTTTAACCCTTTCATGCATAGCAACCTCATATGAGGCTGTATTTTAAATAATTTATTAAAAATATGTCCGTTAGTGTATTTTTGTAACTATTGCATCCATAGATGCATATAAGCCTCAAGTGAGGTTTTTTAAACTTTTCATGGTTCGTCGCTAGATGGCTGGTGCTGCTTCTTTCTAGTGTTCTCCAAGGTCAAGCTAGTGAGTCCTTGTTTATGCGTAGGCGTCATGTGTTGCAGTTGCTGGAGCTGGTTGTAGGTGATATAAGGACGATCAAAAGGTAAGAAAATTATTTTATGGGTGGAATTAATCCTAGATTAGCATTCAATTCTTATTTTTTCCCCATATTCAAGAAAAAGTACTTTTTATTGTAATAAATGTTGTAACCTCATATGAGGTTTCCCTGCATCTGGGGTTTTTCTGAGCATAGGAAGGAATTTTCCGAAGTGTGTTTTGCACATGCTGTGAAATTTATTTTGGCGTGACAATAACATCTTTGAAAATGAAATGACCTTCGTGTGCTCAGTTGTAAATTGAATTACTTTAGATTTCCCGTTATGTTATGGTAGCCTCATGGTTGGATGTCATTACCCCCTCCCACAAATTGGAGAAAATACGAAGTAATAGAGTGAATTTTTGTATTTCTCTTCAAATCCTACCCCCAAAAATGCAACTTTCTATAGGTAGCAACAGCACAACTTGAAAGGCGAAATAGGGATGTGGTATGAATATGATTGCATAGTAAAGAGCTTATCATTGTATATAATGTTTTTACACAACTTAGCACCTAAATATATAAATAAAAATCTTATTTGTTTAGAACAGGTTATAAAAACATAGTTACAATATTTTTCTCTTGATACTTTTTGCATTTTTCATGACAATCTATAGAATGATATAAATTTGTTTTCAGTATTTCCTTGTTTTTAGATAATTGCAGTATTAATTTGCTTTTTCTTTGTATATTTCAGTTTTCAAAATGCCAAAAAAGCTGATAACTTCGAAGGACATCCAAATGCTACTCGACTATCCTTCAGGATCTGATGATGGGTTCGAAACTGATGACAGTGACCTTGACAAGACCTTTCATCCTGAATCTGAAGAATCAAGTAGTGATGAAAGCAACTCCAATGCATTATTACAAATGATCAACAATTCCCCGTCAAATGATGAGAGAGAAGCTAGCAATGGGAAAAATGTCTAAAAAGAAGCCTCCAAAACATGATACAGTATGGTATAGTATGAAGGAGAATTCTCAAGCAAGCATCCCTCCCCCATTTACCGAACCAGTAACAACTAGTGTTCAGGGTGATACTCCATTTGATTACCTTACTGCTTTAGTTCCAGATGAATTGTTACGTGACATTGTGTATCAGAGCAATTTATATGCCACACAGAAAGGAAAACAAAATTTCAATCTAACTTTGAGTGAACTGAAACAATTTATTGGCATAAATTTTGTTATGACTTATATCAAATACGCCAGAATTAGACAGCACTGGTCTTCAGACTCAGGACTTCGTTTATCTATGGTAGCTGATCACATGTCAATCAACAGATTCGAAGAAATAAGAAGATTTCTGCATTTTTCGGATAATAATGAAGTATGCCGAGACAATACTGATCGTCTTACAAAAATCAAACCTGTAATTGACAAATTACACGAAACTTTCCACAAAGCTCGGACTCCAGAAGAATCTCATTCCGTAGATGAGATGATGATTGCATTCAAGGGACGGTCATCATTGAAGCAATATATATAAAATCAAAACCTCGAAAGTGGGGATTCAAAGTGTGGGCAAGAGCAGGAGGGTCCGGATATGTATATAGCTTTGAAGTCTATCCAGGTTCTGTTGCAGGAAGAGAAAATTCTAGTGAATTTGACGTTACAGGGGACGTCGTTCTTCGTCTGTCATGACATAATAGGGAGAAATCACAAGGTATATTTTGACAATCTCTTTACGTCGGTGCCATTAGTCTTGGAGTTAGAAAAGCAAGGCATATATGTGATTGGTACATGCAGGTCAAACAGACTTCAAGGAGCTGAAGCAAAATTTTGTCAGACAAGGAAAACAACAAAATGAGCAGGGGATCAATGTGTGTAGCTACATCTAGAGAAACCATAACAGTAACCAAGTGGAATGACAAATATGGTTCGTGTTGTTTCTTCATTTGCTGGCATAGAGCCACAAGATTCTGCCAAACGTGGGAGCAAAGCAACAAATAGTAACATTGAAATACCAAGACCTTTTGCAATACAGCTATATAATAAGCATATGGGAGGAGTATACCTTATGGACTTCCTTGTTGCAGTATATCCTCACACATTGAAGAATAAAAGATTGTACATGCGCATTTTTCATCACATGCTAAATGTGGCTGTCAGTAGTGGGGGTTTGTACTACAACCAGGACAGAATTTTTCGGAAAGGAAGAGTTTGCCTCAAGCAGATTTGCTATACTTAAAACAGGCTTAACATGGCTATATGAGCTTTTTGCTCAAGTGTAAGCACTCCGCCTAACCCAAGATTTTTGTGAAAATGCTCTCAAATATTTTTCAGAAAGGAAGAGCTTTTTCGGAATGGAAGAGCTCCCTGAGAAAGGAAAATATGCCCCTCTTGTTGCCTACACACACACACACACACACACACACATACACACACACACACACACACATACACACACACACACACACACACACACACACATATACACACACACACACACACACACACACATATATTTACTTCTGGTTTAAGTTCAATTGGATACCAGCTTCAATTCTTCTAGAATTGCTCCGTGACTCTCTCATTTCTTACATCATAAACATACGATTTTTCACCTATGAGAATAACAGTACAAATGGTATCCTCAGGTAATGCCTCATGGAATTCACAGATAATTTTAATGTTTGTCCTATCATTCACCACAACTTGTTTTCTTTTTGAAGTGTTGATGACAAACATGGGTCTCTGTGTTTTGAATTCATCTGGTGTGTAATACATGTCAGTATTGCCTGTAGTGACCCTCTTGAAAGCCGAAAAAGCCTCATATAATTTGAGGAAATCATCCTTGGACATGTCTAAATTATAATTTTCTCTAGGAAATACTTCATTTCTGCCATTTTTAAGATATATGTTCTTGATGTTGCAGCTATCAAATTTACTTGAATTTTTTTCCTGATTGTTGTGTCTTCCAGTCTGAAACAGTACCACCACAAAATCAGGCATGTCGTATTGAATACTGGAGAATGAATTTGTAGCATCAAATTCATAATAGGTACCAGAGGCAGGCTTCTGTACAGATTGATATGTGTAAAATTGCAGAGGAATCTGTGGATTTTTTATTATATCTGCTTTGTATTTAAGAGCATAACTGGCCTCATATTCAACAACCGGGATTCTTAACTCCATAGTCTGAATAATGCATTTGCCCTCATCTGGTAGGGTATTGGGCAGAGCTTCTCCTGTAGAGTTTAATGTGCTGTACCTCATCAAAGCATTGTTATCATTTGCAGCTCTTCTAAATGTGATTCTTAACCCACCCTTCCACATAATTTCTTTGTAATCCGAGAAGAATCCTGGCAACAGGCGCATAGGGAACAGCACAGTGTGACTCTTGGATAATATCTTCTCACCAGCCTCAAATCCACCGATTCTGTAGTAACAAGCCTCGGTTTTGGATAATTTTAGTGTGGCCAAAGCCGTGGAGGTAATGCCGGGATAATCTATTCTGTTTATAACAACCCCATGCTTTCTGATCTCAATTTCAGAGAACAGATGCGGCACAAAATTGTCTACAAGTCTTATATTAGAATTTGCCGGATAATCTGTACCATCGAGCTTTACAACATCAAATTTGATGTATAGATCTGCTCTGTGGGGGTGTATAAAGCCATCCCCTACATCAAGATCCACCTCTATCTCTGTATTGGGTTGATTTAAATTTGCAAATGTCCTCCTGTTTGGGGGGAATGATTGCAGCTCATAACTCTCAATATTTTCCATTGTATGTATTTTTATTTAAATATTAATCTCTATGATTGCAGTTGTTGTGGCTCCAGCAAAATCAACTAATTCTTCTTTTTCATTAGTGACCATCAATTCAATGTTATCTATTCTGTTATGGCACACAGGAAAATATAATGTTGGGGATGGATTGTAGATGATTGGCTCCATGAATTCAGAATTAGGTTTGAATGTTGCAATGATGCCGGTTTGTTTGTGAGTGCCTATGCCATTTGATTTGGTGATCATACCCTCGGCCACATTACAGTGAATATTCAGAGTCTCTATGGCTAAGAATTTAGGTATATTCATAGCAGTGTGTTTGATGCCCGCTTCAAGTTTTGTGTTGTTCTCAAAGCCTAACAGCTCTCCTATAGTAGCCAGATCCACTGTTTCTGTAGCAGATACAATCTCTACTCTGTGAGTGACAGAATTTTGACTTAAAACTATACCTCTGGGTAATTGAGCATTTAGAGTGGATAGATTATATTGCCCTGGAGTGATGACAATTTTTTGATCCCCTACTGCAATTTTGTTGTTGTGGCGTGTAATATTAGGGATCAGGTACATGCCATAAAATGCTCTGAGAGCTATTGTTTTGGGATACACTATGTCATCATGCAATTTGAGTTTCAATATTGAATTTTGGCTGGTGAGATGGAATACCCCCATGATGTTTCAGATACCACAAGGCTTTTTGAAAATCTTCAATTGATGGTTTATTTATTTGAGACATATATCTGAGAACAGATAAACACAAATGTCCACAATTAACATCTTTGAAGTTTTGAACACGGGCATTATTGTAATAAAGATTAGCTGATTTTAAATATTTTATTAAATTTTCAGGCGGAACACCTCCAAATGAATCAAACACAAATGCCTCATTGTTTAAATATTTAAGATAACAGATCCAGTGAGTGCC
This sequence comes from Lepisma saccharinum, assembly GCF_977018435.1. Classification (NCBI taxonomy): domain Eukaryota; kingdom Metazoa; phylum Arthropoda; class Insecta; order Zygentoma; family Lepismatidae; genus Lepisma; species Lepisma saccharinum. Next base: position 113,139 of record NW_028143317.1, read on the forward strand.
CTGATTTTTGTACTCATCCAAATTAACAATGCCACACTCTTTGTTGAGTGGTTGTTCCGGTAAAGAATCAGACATGTACACACCTCTAAAATGTTTGATGCCCAGTGGCTTGATTAAAGCTTCAATATCTTGGTTTGTAAGCGGCTCTTGTTTTTTTTAAACTTATTCATAACACCTTTGCCTTGTTTCTCCATGGCAAGGTTATGGCGCCTCTGCTCATCTAATTCTGCCCTATTTTTCTTGGCATCTATTACTGTTTTTGCTATGGCAGCTGAACCCCCGGCCAAGCTCCCAACTGCCCCGAGAGCAGCTAAGATGGCAGGGATGGTAAATATGAAACCCCCCACATGTGATTTTTTTCTTGATTGCTGTAATTTTTTTAATTGGGGGGTACTAAGCAACAATTTCATACCATGCCCTTTTGCAAGACAAGAGCTTTTTTTCTTGCGCTGCTTTTTGGTCAAAAGACTGTCAATAGTTTTAAGAGATTTGAGACCTGCATAAGGTACTTGATACATAACACCCTTGGCCTTCATTGTAGGTTTATTATATACATATTCACAGCCCCCACCCCAGTTTTTGTTTGGTGCTCATAGCTATGGTGGTCCCCAATGCTGCTATTCTCTCACTCAAAGAAGCATCTTTGCTTACTAATCTGCCAAATGCAGCCTCTTCTAATTTCTTGTCTGCAACATGTCTCTTGTCAAGATCAGAATGTGTGTTGTATGCTATGTCATGGTCTCTACAAGCAGCATCTAGGGGATTAACACCAGGATCACCTCTGTTTAGTCTATGGTCCAATTTTGTGCCTGGACCACAATACTGATAACCTGGAATATGTAGTTCAAATGGCAGCTTGTTTATAATATCATTAACAAGGCCCCGACCCTCAGAAATATTCCAAAATTTAGGTGGTAGAGTGTTAATAATTTTTATGAGATATCCAATCCCCTTAGGGTCATTCACTATAAAATTAGACAATTTTGTGCTTATCATGTCCATAATTCCAACCTTTTCATTGTAAAAATTGTGGTTCCCAGCATTTTCCTCCCCAGCTATCACCAGCAACCTATCTACAAGTTTCCTGACATCATCAACCCACACAAATTCTTTAGGCAGGGTGTTGTATTGTTTGATTCCACTACCTGTCTTGATCTGTGACCATATGGGCTTGATTAAATTGTTGTATTTTGCCCCACTGCTAGACTTCACTCTTTTTTGCGTGGGATCATTGTTCTGGTATAGAGCATCTGATTTTATTAATATTTCTTTGTAATCCTCATAATCTTGATCTGTATAGCTGCCAGGCCTTTTCCTAGTCATCAGTTCCCACAATCCAGGTGTGCCGGTGTACTTAACAAAAGCACCTTTTTCTCCGAGACGAGATTCTGAATATACAATTATATCATCTCCCATAAATGTTACTCTGAAATTGCCAATTCTATGTATGATGCTGCCATCAAGCTCTGTGTCAGCATATAAGCCAAACACCTCATCTTTGTTGTCTTTAGGTGTGGTTAAATATTTTTGAGCAAGAAGACCCAATTCAATAGGATCCTGAGTAGCTTCAATTCTTCTAGGAGCAACAGGACTAGGTGTATGAATACTGGAAAGTGGGGTGAATGGATAATCTAATATGTTCCTAGCAGCTACAGGTACAAGCTCTGTGATCAAATTTTGATTTTGCTCTGTAACAGTTTTGATATTTTTACCTAAATTATTAATAGCATCAATTACAGGCTGTTCTGTTTGTTTGTGTTTTTCATAAATTCCACGGTTCTCTGATTTCTATCCCTTAAATCTTTTTACAAGATAATCTCTTAACTTAAGATCATCAATAATTGGCCTTTTCATGGTTATTTATTTATGTTTCAACGTCTAGAAAATCGTTGATCTTATTTCTGTATTTTCCAGTGTTAGGTGTTCTTGTCATATCAATTGTGACAAACCCATAACTGTCCTGGTTCCAGCACCTACTGCAAAATTTAGAAAAATCATTGTAGCTCAAGTCCCCACCTACATATTCATCATGTATGTGTTTGAGGTTGGTATGATCTTGATGAAACACACATATAAAATTGCTGTTGTCCCGGATCAGTTGCTTGGGTATTTTTGAAAAAGTCTGTGCCAGGTAGAAGCAATCAATGTTTTTGTGTCGGCCCTGTGTAAAGAAATTTCTAACCTTGTTTTGATTATCCAGTATAATGTCATCAAACACAACAACAGAATTATCGAGACATTCATGAAGTGGCTTAACATCTGGTTCAAAAGTGGCAATATCCAATCCATCATATAGCTTCATCAGCTGCTGATATTTTAATTGTTCCAAGCTCTTAGAGAAGACATACAAGTGCCTGTTTTTCCAGTCTAACCAGTTGGGTGCCAATAAAAAATTATCAACCATTAGTGTAGTTTTACCACAAGCAGATGGCCCAACAATAAGACACCTAATATTATCAGGCAGCAAGTTGCCATTTCTCTTATTCTGCTGTTCAGGTTCTGGCAGCCTTTTTATAACATCCCAGGTGCTCATATTATCACTTTGTCTGCATCGATCCAGCTGTTTTCCGGATGACCTAACCATTTGACAAGTAACTTGTTGCCTTTTCTGCGGATAATTTTTTCTATGAGATATGTGTCAGGCTGCTTAGTTTTGCTGAGCTCTTGTTCATAGAACCTGCCTTTGAGAATTTCTCCTCGGTGATCTTTTATTATATATGTGTTAAGGGTCCCCGGTTTAACTTGAACTACCGTAAATAATTCTGTACTCCAGTTTCTTGTAAAGCCTCTCTTGAATAAGTGCTTATATTTGCTTATTCTTACTTGATCACCCACCCTGTATTTGGCCTTTCTTATTGTTGGCTGGTATCTAGGATAATAAACAGTCCTGATCAATTTTTGCTCATCAGATGAAGTTACTTCAGAGGGTTTCATGTTGATTGTAGAATGGACCGAGTTGTTATATTTATGTAGAAGTTCTGGAAGAATATTAATCCATTTATAATTACCTTGCAGTGTAAATTGTTTATACATAAGATTTTTTAAGGTTCTGTTGAATCTCTCTACAATTGAGGCTTTGAGATCACTGTAACTCGAGTAATGTTTTATTGCCTGGCTTTTAATAAATTGTTGAAACACAGAATTATAAAATTCTTTGCCATTATCTGTTTGCAAATAGCGCGGTGATCTTCCAGTGTGATTGATGATTGTCCTGATGGCTTCTGTAACACATTTTCCAGTCTTGGATTTGAGTGGCACAGCCCAGGCAAATTTTGAAAATGTGTCTATCACAGTGAGTAGATACTTGTAGCCCTTGTTGATTTTGTCTAAGTTTTTCAACTGTCCACTTGACAACTCAATCAAGTCGCTCTGCCATAAATCATCTATGCCCTTTGTGACTACTGGCAGTCTCTTAAAATTATGTCTGGCTTGTCTGTGTAATTCATCAACAATAATTTGTCTAGACATAATATGTAAACAAGAATATTGCAACTATGGGGTGTTCAGCAGCTGAGACTGCAGGATTTTCTAAATATAATTTGTCCCCTATTTGTATTTTAAATTCCAGAGAGCCATCATCTTCAGCATAGGCTGTTTCTAATGTATTGGGGTCTGTAAAATCCTGTAACTCTACACTGGTGATTTTTACTTTGTTCTCAGCATTTGTTATTGATAAGGTAGGGTAGTGGTGTGCCTGTGGTTGTAGCCAATATTTGATCTTGATTGGTCTCAATGTGCCCCCAACAAAAAATTGGTAATAAAACTGTGCAGGGGACAGCATATATATTTTGCCGCCTGGTGTAAATGGTGAATCATATTCTTTGTTGGGGATGCTGTACAATTCAAGAATTACTGTATGTTTTGGATTCTCAATTATGCCTGTTATTTCCTTTTCTGCTGTGAGCAATCTGCTTGTTACAGATTCAAGGTGCTCATTGATCGTTCTAACAACATCATCATGGCCTGGCTTGATTTTTATGTCCACAATAAGTTTCTTGTATTGTTGCACAATCTCTTGAAGCTGGGTGGCAAAAACAGACAGGGCATTTGCTTGATTGGATTCCATGGTCCCTAGCTGTTGCTTGATATTAGCTACAATTTGTTGCAAATTTTCAACAACTGCCAATTTTGAATTTTGAGCAGTAAGATCATGGACCTGTCTTCTGATATCCTCAAACAGGGCATGCAGTTCATTAATATGTTGATTGGTTGGTAGAATGGCCACTGTCTGAGTGAGTTGTTTGATCTCTGTTTGGATATTCTTGATATCTTCTGATTTCAATATGCGATTCACTGCTCTCTTAATATTTTTAAGTTCCTGTGATGTGGGCAAATTTGATACTGTATTTTGCAAAAATTCAAGTGCCAATTTCACATTGTTTAATTCAGAGGCATCAGCCACATTTTGCATAGCATTTTGGAGCAGGGCTATATCTGCCTGAGTGGGCGTGGATTGTTGTAAAATTTCAAGCTTTGTTTGGATATCATCGATCAAGTGATGAAAATGAGATAGCTCAGATTCAGTGTTGAGGTTTTCAAGCTTTGTGATTTGTTGCTGGACACTGACAAGAGTATCTACAATCCCAGGCAATCTGGATTCTAGTACATTTGCCAAATCACTTTGCACTGCTGCTATTGTACCTTCAAGATGGGTTATGGAACTTTGAATTTTTCCAAAATCTTCATATGTTTCAAGTTGCAGCTTAATGTTGGCAACACTCCGAGTTATTGCATTCAAAGCATCAGAAGATGGCAAGTTGTTCATAAAATTTTCAAGTGTCTCAATTTTTTCTTTAACCTCGGCTATGGCATTGTTCAGAGGGTCCAGATTAGGTATCTGGAGTGACTGAATCTGTTCTTTTAGAGTGGAAATCACTAGATCAAAATCTTCTTGTGATTTTATGCTTTTGACAATTGTTTGGAGCTGTGTCTGGACATTATTTATTTGCTCTTCCAATTGCTGTTTCAATTGCTCAGAGTTGGTGGCCTGGGTCTTAAATTTGGCTTGAAGAGCTGCTACAGCCTCTTCCAAACTTTGAAAATTATCCAATGTTGCCAGATCAGTATATTTCTGAAGCAATAACTTGAGTTCAGAATCAATTTTAAGAAGAGGGTCCATGCATTGTGATTGTAAATTTGTAATTTCTAATTGAAGACTGGCATTGAGTGTGGTTTGTAAAGCTTGTAAATCACTTCTTAATTTCTTGACTCTGACATCAAGCATCAGAATCTCGTCACTGTGATCTTCATGCCTTGTATGGCCAAATATATCATTAGGCATTTTGTTTTAGTGGTTATTTATTATAGAGTATCTGATTCTTAATTCTATAAAAAAAGGTATAAGCTTGTCATATGATCCCGGGACCTCAATATATAAGCAGTCACCAGCAGAAACAGTATATACAGTGCCAGAAATCATGTTTGAGTGCTTAATTCTGTAAATATTTCTCCCTACTGAAATCTTGACATCACCCTCAGGAGTTGTAATAAATTGCAATTGACCACCTACAGGTAACTGGTAATGATTTAAATTATTGTTAAATATGTACAATATTTTGCCTGTTTCATCATCAACTTCTGTAAGTATGCTGTTCAGATGAATAATTAACAAGCCACTCAGTTTAGACAGCATATCAGAAGAGGGTTGTGGTGTCGGCAGGTCCATAATAGCCTGTTTTTTGAACCCAAATAAGTTCATAGGCATGTTTATTTATTTCAAATCATGCTCTGTAATTGGGCACTGATTACCATTTTTCAAATCACAATGCCCCCAAGGTAAAGTATGTATGCCACATGATAAAATGCATCTCTTGTCATCATGTGGGTCCAGAGCCACTTTTCTTACAATATTTGAAGTCAACAAGTGATCCACACTCTGAATTCTATTTTCTGATGTTTTGATTGAACTCTGGGATTTGATGCAATTTTCATAATCTTCAAATTGGAGATCTTTTTCAACAGTTACTTTGCCAATGCCCTTGGCCTTTTTAGCAACAGCACCACTACATGTTTTAAAAGTGTACATCTTGGCACTTAACCCAGCAAATTTCACAATAACATCACCAAGTGTCTCATCTTTTAACTTGCCAGGCACCTTTTTGTTGTGGGGTTGAATCCTTGTATGTTCACTGGTATCAAAGTATTGAAACAATTCAGGCTGTGACATATCTTGATAAACATCTTCTGTTTGAATATCAAGAATAAAACTATCCGTGTCCATGTACATCAGTTTTACACGATCACCATAAAAAGGTTTCAGCACATCATAATACAATGTTAACATATGTAATTTGGATAATTCCAATATCACAGCCCCTACATAAATAGGTTTATAAAATTTGATCTTTGTTTTCATCATGTTGAAAAGTGCCATATTCTCATCATAAATTCTTCTGTAATTGAAGTTGGGCTTTGCAACCAATTTTTTGCTCCGGCTGGGGTCAGTAATTATTTTAACATCGGTATGTTTTCTGACATTTTCAATTGTTTTGCCATACACTGAATTCACCAACAATTTAAACAAGGCCTTATGAAATTCGCTTTTTGCAGATGTTCGAAGCTCCGTATTTGTATCAATGTATGGTTTCAACCATTCTGAGTGCCTGAGCCTCAAGACTTTTCCAACTTTGGTCACTTGAACACCATGTTTCATCAGGAACTGGAGGATTTTGTAATATGCGACATAACCCTGTTTCGGCTCCAGAGTCATCATGAGCTTCTTCTGTTTAGAGCCAGGTGAGCACTGAACCTCAGGAATTGGGGACAGATCAGAAAATTTATTGTGTAAATGATCTGGAATTGTCAGATCAACCTCTAAGATTAGGCCATGGTCACTGTCATCAAAATTCTTAAGATCCTCAATATTGAAATCTTCAACCCATTCAAGCTCTGCATATGGCAGTTTTTGCATCATAGCGTGACCATAGAGGTTGTTGGCATCTACATACGTTATAAAATTTGATGGCCGTGTTGGATCATAATCAGGCATATATTTGTTATTTGCTCTGGCATATCTCTGAGAACATTGCACCATCCCCCCTCTTATACCTTTCTCCACAAACAGATACATATCTTGGTCGTGGATCAGATCCAATTGCATTTTAGTATTCAAAAACGTTGCAGCCCATGCTAGGCCCGGGGCACTGTAAAAATACACTGGATCCAGTCCATAATTTTGCATGGAAAATTTTCTGAATGCCTGCCATATATCAGCTAAGAGGGTTACATCAAGTTTCGAATATGCCTTGTGATAATCGCCAAATGTCTTGCATTTTAAATTGTTCCACACCAACTGGGCATGGTGATAATCTTCATCACTGATTCCAGATCCTCTGATTCTGCTGTAAAACTCTTCTTGCGGTGGCAAAGAACACTCATCAAATTTAGAAAAATCTGTAACATAGTCATATGGATATACACCCTTCCGCCTAATTAATTGCAGGTCCTGATTTGGAAACGAGGCACGTGTGATTTTCAAGTCATCATCAGGTAATTGACTGGCCAGTGTAGCCAGGCTAGCAGGTAAAAATCTGTGAGAATCAAGAAATCTTAATTGAATAGGAACACCATCAACTTTAATTATCTTGGTAATGGCAATATATTTTTCATCATTTTCAGCTAAAATATTTAAATTCTGCTTGTCAAACCCCTCGTATCTGATCAAATGATGGAAATCATAATTGGATGCTCCATGGCAAAATATGGGGATAAATCTTGGTCTCTTGATCTGAATATTGCAGCTTTTACACAGGGCCATTAAGAATTTACCATTTGTATGAGAATGGTGATGTACCTTGATATTTGCATCTGAAAATTCACAATCACATACCGGGCATTTTTCTGCATTGTTGAAATCTTCAATCTGTTCCTCTGTTAAAGGCAACATAGGCTTTGATTTTAATAAGATGTTAGATGCTATGTCACGGCACTCATTTTCTATTCTTTGTGCAAATTCTTTGACGGCATTTGGTCCCATGTATAAGTATGGCTCACTAGCTACACCATCCCGCATAACTGTATAACAAAAGGTGGAAGGTTCATGTAACTGGTATGGTGTAATCGAGGATTCTTCAGGATCTGGATTGCAGAATGCATGAGGTTTGAGGTTCGATTCAAAATCATAGACAATAAATGTTGGGTGTTCCAACAAGGCTTCAAACTTTTTGAATTTGCAATTTTCACTTGGATTGGGCATCACCATATGAACAGGTTTATGATTGCCACAGTATTTCAGATGCTCAATTAACTTATTTTTTGCAATTTCTGCACTCTTTTCACAAACACCATTCACCATTTTTCTACCATCAAATACAGTTAAACATCTTCTGCACAACTTGAATATTGTATGAGTTTTGTCTATTTGCTTTCTCACTAAAGCTTGAAGATTATGTATCAGAGTGTAATGATGTATGCCATCCCCTTCAATTAAGAGCAAATCAATCGGAATAGAAGATTCATCATCAAGTATACTGATTCTGAGAGGTGCTATCGAGCAATTGCCAGTGGAACAAATAAATACATTAATAGATAATTGTTTACCGTTGATGTGCCTGGCCCTTTTTTCAAATTTATCAATATTCTGGACAGACATCGGATATTCTAAACCCTCCATTGCATCGTCAAAAAGATGTTCATGTTGTTTGTAATAACTTATTCTCTCAGGATGGCTTAAAACTGGATACAGAGCAGCTAAAATACACCACAAAAAGCATTTCTGGTCGGCATTTTTTATATTAACCACGGCTCTTCTGTTTTTGATATTGGCAGGTAATGGCACATAAGTGGAACCTTGTAATGGGCTGAATTCAGAAATATGAACATATAACTTGTGTGGAGAACCGCATAGGCTCCATCCTGACTCTTTTGCCGCAAATTCAGAGTGTTTAATATTCAATTGATTTATCAAGCTGCTTATTATTCCGTCTGAATTTGCATTTGAATATACAGGTACAGTTTCTGTTATGTGGGGCTGTGTAAATTTTGTGCCATTTGGTTTCTTATATTGTACAAACAATTTGAGGGACAGCTTATAAGAGCCATTTTGTGCATTAAGAATTGCCTGCAGATCAGGATTTACACTGTTCAAAAAATTCTCAATGCCACATCTTGGCTCTGATACAAACTGATAATCTCTTAATTGGCCAGCAAAACTGCTACGGATAGGTTCATAGCGTGGCTGCTTTGCAGGTCCAGCATTAACAGGTGCTTCGTGCTTTCTTTTCAGACCAGATGTAGATGGTTGAGTTGATGACTGTACAGAGCAAGTATCTTTATGTTTATATGTGAAGTATTGCATGCTGTATTTTCTATGGCTATTGGGGCAAGTTTTTGTGGGAGTTCTAAATTTGTCTGGGTTACAAATCTTTTGGTGTCTGGCCCAATTGGGGCTGGATATATTTTTATTGCACTGATTACAATATTTTTGATTCGGCATTTTTGTTGTTGTTTATTATATACAATTTCCCGGGATTCAAATCAAAACTTTATACTGAATCAGTTGGGTTCAGCACTGTGCTTTGCGTGTGTATGTGTGTGTGTATGTGTGTATGTGTATATACACTTAATATTTTTGGCTTTGGTATTTATATACAATTTCTTGGGGTTCAAATCAAGGGTTCAGTGCAGACAAAAAAAACTGCATATCTCTATGTCAATTAGTTCTTGAGATATTGTATTTAGGAACCACTTTGGCCCCCCTGCCAAAAATTGACTTTTATTGTATCAGTGTATATTGTCTCTATGACCTTACTTGGGTTATTCCGCCAAATTATATGCTTCAAGTCTCCTATACTTTGGTGGAGCCTGTTCAGGTTCTATCCCCCGCGATGTGGGTTCCACTGCCGATCCAGCAATGGTGAAGAATCTGCACTGTGCCCTGGCTTATATAGATTTACAGAGCCAATAGAAACACTGCTTATTTAAACGTAACACATAATCGCATTATGTCATAAGCAACCAATCAGAAAACACCACATAATCACATTATGTCATAACCATTTAATCAATTAATATTGCACAACATGATGCAATAGGGAAGTAAATATGTATGGATGTGAGTGGGTGGGTGTGTTGGGGTGGGTGGGGGGTGTATTCAGAAACATGAGCTATTCTCTAACATTTTTGCCGAAGTACTTTCTTCTGAGTGTATCCCGTTTTTCTGCTGAGCGTACATGCAATCCATCCCTACTAGCAGCGCCTCCCCGCTGAGGCGAGCGGTGAGGTCTAGAACTACTCCGATCATTCAATAGAACTGCCGGAGCTTTTGCTAATAAGACTCAATGCAGGCAATAGGACTCCCGTGCCAAGTATCGATCCCACCGCTTTGGGGCCGTCATGCGCACATATTGTTCAAGTATTGATCCGTACATACCTGCGGTGCTGCCAGCGGCCTTCAGAGGCACTGACCCTCCGCAAATACCTGCACGGACATGCATGTCTAGAATGGCAATAACCTTGTTATGTATTAATTTTTGTATAACAGGCTGGGACAGATATAAGCCTCACCCTAAATAAGAATAGATCACAACAAACAAGCTGGATGTAACAAATATCAGATTTTATATAAGAAAATGTAAAATATCCCAGTTTCAATTCAATCCATTTATCTGAATTGAAGAAACCGACAATTCACATATCCCCATATCATTGTATGCTTGCCTATTAGCCTCTTTTGCTGTTGTGCTCAATTAATTTTCACTAATTGGCAATTTTCTTGAAGAGGCCTAATAGAACAAGATACGGCGGTATGAGAAATATGTGAATTAAAGATATTTTAGCAATATACGACGTCTTAAGAAAGGCATATTCAGCTCCAAAGTACTTTGTTTAACACTTACTACCAATCCCTATTACTGGCAAAGAGAGTATAAAATGATGTAGTATTGAAAAAAATTGACTTGTTCACCGAGTTCAGACATTTGCACATAGATGGCCCCTGTTGTTGTTGCTGCTTATCTCTAAAATTCTAGAAGAATTGAAGCTGGTATCCAATTGAACTTAAACCAGAAGTAAATATATGTGTGTGTGTGTGTGTGTGTGTGTGTGTGTGTGTGTGTGTGTGTGTGTGTGTGTGTGTGTATGTGTGTGTGTGTGTGTGTGTGTGTGTGTGTGTGTGTGTATGTGTGTGTAGGCAACAAGAGGGGCATATTTTCCTTTCTCAGGAAGCTCTTCCATTCCGAAAAAGCTCTTCCTTTCTGAAAAATATTTGAGGGCATTTTCACAAAAATCTTGGGTTAGGCGGAGTGCTTACACTTGAGCAAAAAGCTCATATAGCCATGTTAAGCCTGTTTTAAGTATAGCAAATCTGCTTGAGGCAAACTCTTCCTTTCCGAAAAATTCTGTCCTGGTTGTAGTACAAACCCCCACTACTGCTGTCGTCAATGCTTGGTTGTTATGGAAATTTGATCAACAAAGAAATATGGATCTCTTGGAATTCAAAAGCTTCATTGCATCATCACTGATTTATGCTGGGGATGCAGACAACATGCACAGAAAAAGATGCAGGCCCAGTACACCACAGGAAACAACAAAGAAGAGAAACACTCAGCATGTTACAGAAGCACTAGGATATGATGGAGAAGACAGAAGGAAAGTTTGCACTTGCTTGCAAATATAATGTGTGCAAGAGAAAAAAAAGATATCTTTGTGGACGTTGTAATGTTCATTTGTGTCCTGAGTGCTTTGGGAATTATCATACAAAGTGAAGAGTAAAACTTTGATGTTGAACCCATTTTGCATGGAAATCTCATATGAGGTGACAATAAATTTTGACTGTATTCTGTATTCAATATGTGAAAAAAATAAATTTATCACTTTGAATAGTCATTTGTATACACACTGTATCACATATATTTTTTCCATATATACATTGAAGTTTTAACCCATTTTGCATGGAAACCTCATATGAGGTGGCAATACATTTTAACTGTATTCTGTATTCAATATGTGAAAAAAATATATTTAACACTTTGAATAGTCATTTGTATACACACTCTATCACATATATTTTTTCCATATATAAATTCAAGTTTCAAGTAAATTCATGCATGAAAGGGTTTAAACACAAGAAAAAAAAGAAAGGGAAGTCATTTCCCGAAGTCGCGATCAGGACGGGATTTTTTTTCCCGATCCCGGTCCCGACTTTTCGGTATCCCGCACACCTCTACTGCAGGGACAAAGGTTGGGGGTAATAGCCCCCTTTTCCCGTCACTGATGAAGTAGGTTAGGATTCATATTCATCTAAATTTCGAGAAATTAAATATTATAGAATTACTATCGTCGTCCTCGAAAAATCACGGTGAAATATTTCCTGCTGCCTGAACAGTTTATTATATAGCAGAAAACAAACTGCAGTGTCATAATAGATTCTCCAGATCAATTTATATTTCCAAGTACAAAATTATGTTACCAAAAGTAAGCATATGCGCTTCATTCAGTTATGTATAGCAACGAATCGTATCGCAAGAGAAATAAAAATCACGTCATGATCAAAATCACGCATTGTGTATGCAGATATTAGTTTCCAGTTTCCACCAGTCTTAAACTTACAGGACGGTAGGAAACAAAGAAAAGAAAAGTTTCGATTTCTACAGTAAAGCACGGGTCTTTCTTGTCGCACAATAGTTTTGCTCAGGGATGGCAAAATTTGTGATTTTTTAAAGGAACAAAACAAACTGTTTTTTTGTGTTTAAAACATGTTTTTTTTGTTTTAAACATAGTTTTAAACATGAGTTAAAAAAACATGTAAACATGTTTTAAACAAAAGAAAGTCAACCTTTCACCAGTAAATTATAGTTTAAGTCGAAAGTTTATTTCCCTTTGGAGATGGTTTGCCGTTCTGCAGGGTAGGGGTATGCGGGACAGCATTTTTTGGGTCGGGACGTGAAATTCTTTAAATCCCGACATTCGGGGCGGGGAAAATTCTCAATTTCATGACAAAGTCGGGAAATTTTCGGTACGGTATATGTTCGAAATTTCCCAAAGCTCTTGAAATCTCGAATTCTACACGTAATTTCCAACTTAAGTGCTTGTTTTTGCACTTCTGGTACAAATACTAACAATTTCCCATAAATTCTAGACATTTACAATGCATAAAACATCAAGAATTGACGACTTTTTAAAATGACCATTCGGCATTTCCCGACTGCATGAGATCCCGAAAAGTCGGGAAGTCATTTTCAGAAGTCGGGATCGGGACGGGATCGAGATCCCGCACACCTCTACTGCAGGGACAAAAGTTGGGGGTAATAGCCTCCTTTCTTCCGCCACTCCGGAAGTAGGTTAGGATTCATATTCATCTAAATTTCAAGAAAGTAAATATTATAGAGTCCTCCTCCGTAGCCGAGCGGGTTAAGGCGTTCACTCGTCTTGATATCATTCGCTGCTGGACGGCGTAGGTTCGAATCAGGCTCTGGTCGGAATTTATTCGGCCTATGTATAGGGCCGGTGGCAACTGGAAATTGGGGAGCTCCGAGTGAGTGAGCGTAATCCGGTCACGGAGACCTACTATTGCGGCTGGGGATACGTTAGGCTGACACCCCGACTATTCCAATACTGGTTGCAGATCTTCTTGCTTAGAAGTGACGAAGGAAAGCGTGGGAGGGAGACCGGCAATGGATTATTATTTATAAATATTATAGAATTACTATCCTCGTCCTGGAAAAATCAGGGTGAAATATTTCCTGCTGCCTGAACAGAAAACAACCTGCAGTGTCATAATAGATTCTCCAGATCAATTTATCTTTCCAAGTGGAAAATTATGTTACCAAAAGTAATACAAACCAATGAATCATGTCGCAAGAGAAAAAAAATCACGTCATGGTCAAAATCACGCATTGTGTATTCAGATATTAAGCCCCTATCACACGGAACTGGATATCTAGTTGGAATGCTCTAGTTGACGCTGGACTGGCTACCCATTTGCTAGTTTTCGCCTCACACGGTACTTGTTATACCGTACTTGTCGATAGTCTTTCGTTCCCATAATGGCGGCCGCGCGAGATGTAAACAACGTATCACTTCACACTTTTAAAATACGATAACTATCCAACCGAGAGAAATATCGCGTCGCATTAAATGGTTTTAGGTAGAGACGAACGGCGCTGATAAAATACGTACTTTACAACGTTTACTATACACGTATGGAAGAATATTTTAGCTTTTTCAATTGCAAACATGCCTTTCGTGTTGTATGCACTCGGAAGCCACAGACAAAAAAAGGCTACTTTACAAACTCACAGAATATCTTCACATGGCCAAACTTTGCTCTGATTGGCTGTTCCACAGAATCTAGTCGAAGAAGTTAGTAGCAATTAGAACATGTCCTATTCCTCAAAACCAGTCAAGCAGTAAGCCAGGCGGCCATGATTACTACCCAGAAAGTAAGTTCATCGCCAACTAGGGCATGTGTGATAGGGGCTTTAGTTTCCAGCTTCCACCAGTCTCTAATTTATAGGACGGTACGAAACAAAGAACTGAGAAGTTACGAATTCTACAGCAAAGCACGGGTCTTTCTTGTCGGACAACAGTTTTGCTACCTTGTGCATAAATAGGTAGCCTGCCTAACCTAACAACGTAGTCATTTAGCCTAAAATTAAGAAGCCTTCTCCCGTGACGTCAGAACATAAGGTTACTCAAGTGTTGTGCGATAAGTGAAACTCGTAGAGCACGGATGAATTGACACAGATTCAATGAAAATACAGGGTTGCCAAACAAAAAAATTAACACAGACTATAAAATATCAAGTACCAAAATGTGTTTTAAACACTTCTTTAAAAAACATGTTTAAAACACGTTGTCTTAAACTTTTAAAACAAAGTGTTTCAAACACTTTTGTTTTAAACATGCCAACCCTGGTTTTGCTACCTTGTGTATACATAGCTAGCCTGCCTAACCTAACAACGTAGGCATTTAGACAAAATTAAAAAAGCTTTCTCCCATGACGGCAGAACATGAGGTTGGTCAAGTGTTGTGCGATAAGTGACACCCGTAAAGCACGGATTAATTGACACAGGTTCAATGAAGAGACAGGGTTGTCAAACAAAAAAAAAATATCACAGATTATAAAATATCAAGTACTAAATGTGTTCTAAACACTTCTAAACAAGGCCGAGTCTGCTGCCACGCACGTGTCTGCAGTAAGAATAAGCGTCAAATTTGCTCCTGCCACGTAATTCTTCTGCTAAGAGGATGTTACAAGTCTTAAGAACAGATGAAGACGATAAAAATGCAAGTTCATGATTACTGGGAATGAATGTACAGGTAATTTAGAACTTTTTCTTTAGAAAGCATTTAGCTATATTATTTTAATGCTAACAGAACCTAACCTAACTACGAGAGCATTTAGGTTTATTATTAGAAGAATGCTGAGGGACCTAATCTTAAAACATTTTTGTGAAAGTAATCGCTACAACTTCACAGTATGTGTTACAGACGTAATTGCATACATAGCATGATGAAATCACGTTAAAACAAAGACAGAGTCTACTGCCACGCGCATCTCTTTTGAGGTTCCAGCAGAAAAAGAACGTGGCAGCAGACACTGCCTCTAAAAAAACATGTTTAAAACACTTCTAAAAAAACATGTTTAAAACACATTGTTTTAAAAGTTTAAAACATTTGTAAAATAACAAAGCCGTGTGTTTTAAACGTTTAAAACAAAGTGTTTCAAACACTTTTGTTTTAAACATGCCAACCCTGCTACAGAACGTATATAATCCGCGCTTTCCAGATTTCATCGGTGGACGGGCTGGTGCACCGCTGATGCGGCTATCCATATTTCACCGGGGCGCACCAAAGCTTTCACCAGGTTAAACCATGACGTCGTCTGCGCTGAAGCTTGTTTTGATTCGTAATATGCGTCCTGTAGGCAATAGTACGGAAAGACACTGTTCCTTCACTTGCACGCAAAGTGAAATAAAGTATGCCGATGCATCAAAGCATGCGTCCATCTTCTGCTCCAACATGCAGGAAAGTATCTATTTGCAAAATTCGATATCATTACAAAATAATGCCACTTAAATTCCTACTGCACATGCAAAATAAGATGTTGTTAAGTGAAAACAAATAATAGTCATGAAATATCTGATGGTGATTTTTTTTGACAAACGCAGATATGTGCGCGCATTCCGAATCTAGCTTCTAGGGGTGTGCGGGAAAGAATTTTTTGGGTCAGGACGGGAAATTTTTTAATCCCGACATTTGGGACGGGAAAAATTCGCCATTTCCCGACAAAATCGGGAAATTTTCGGGACGGGGAATGTTCGAAATTTCCCAAAGCTCTGAAAATCTCGAATTCCGCACGTCATTTTCAACTTAAGTGATTGTCTTTGCATTTCTGGAATATAAACAAACAATTCCCGATAAGTTCCAGACTTTTGCAATGCAGAAAAAGTCGAGAATTAACAACTTTTTAAAATGAACATTCGGAATTTCCCGACTTTTCAGGATCCGCACACCCCTACCCCCTACTAGCTTCCATTTGCTGCAGCATGAAGCTTTCCTAATTTTAACGAAATTGACGTCATTGTTCGTGCACCAGTCTGATGCACGCTGGTAAACGTTCTGCGCACCGGTGAAATATGAGAGCCGAAGTGTGCATCGGCAGTGCACCAGCGCGTCCACCGGTGGGTTCTGGAAAGCGTGATGTCCATGGCGTGGCGTTCGATGTAAATTAGAGATGGAAAGTTCCGTTCATTTTTGGGATTCGTTCTTTGTGAACTAGTTCAGCACTGGGATTCGTTCAAAAGATTCGTTCGCGAACGAATTAGCTGACCCGGTCAGAAACAACCACGGACGGTGCCAGGGAGTTGCGAAGGGATACTTGTTTATTGCACACCCCTTTTTCAAAACCCATATTAAACAGAAACACTATTAACTCTTACAGTGTAACACTACATTGTTGTTTTAAGTCCAATTTATGCACAGATAAGCTAATCGGCGCTAGACCTACAGTTTAAACCACTATGCAATGTGCCTCCACCGAGTATCGAACCCGGGGCTCCTTAAATACAAGGCGACGCCGTTACCACTACGACATCAGGCAGGCCCTCACATTACGTCATGGCTTGTTAAACCATGTAATCATATTCAGCCTAGAATGTTGTTAGGTTTTGAAGTGAGACAGCTATTATATTGCATACAACAGACAATCCATTGGTTCTAATCTAAAATCGAAGCTTCATTTACTTTACTGCAATGGCGGCAGTCGCTACACCGATCAACGACTGTTGTGTTTCGTCATTACTGTTGTAAGATGTTTCTTCTTTTCTTTATTCAGCTATCCCTTTTGTGGTTTTCGATAATTGCCTACAGTTTAGTGTGATGGTTTTTACATATATATTACATTTTTAGCATTCATTTCATTACACACAGTGGCGGCTCGTGGTGATCCAAAGTGGAGGGGCGATAGCTCACAAATTTGCTCTATTGATTTGCTTTATTTTACTTCGCCTTTTGTGCCACATTTGGCTAATTGGCGAAGATGGGTTGAGTGATATGATGAAATTGATGAATGGACACTCACAAAATCCATGCCCAGGCCGGGATTCGAACACGGGAACTCTGGCGTCGTAGCGCGATGTGCTAACCACTCCGCCACGGGGGCCGGCACAAATTTGCTCTACTAGTAATGCGAGTTTAAATGATGAATTTCGTATAACAGCCAACGTGATAAGAAATTGATACGTTCGTGTTTACCGAATATCATGTTTTACACGTTTTAAATTAATAATTATTTAACAGTAATGCGAAGAAGATGGAAGAAGAAATAGAATTCTAAGAGATTTAGTCGTTTAACAGAAGAAGGGATATTAATTTTTACACAACTTGATAAGCACAATGACGAATATTTACGTGAATTGATCGTGAAAATTTCTAGTAAAAAGTTACACAGAAAATGTCTCCTGTCCAACATGACTAATTGATATGTGAAATGGGGCACCAAAATAAATATCTCACTGGAAAGGTGATATCTGCTTTACCAGAAGCTCTAAAGTAAAAACTTCAAACTTACCAGAAATCTTCAGACATACTTGTAACTGAAATTCATCCTTCTGTCCTTCAACGCGAAATTTGCAAGTGAACTCACGACCTCCCTTCTTTGACACTTGTTCTAAATTCAAATTCGGACTAGATTTTTTGTTTATTTTTTCATCCAGACTTCTGACTTCTGGTAGAAAAACTTCGCACCAACAATTTCTCCACACTGTTCATCGCGACAAATGCACAACTACCGAAAAAGCTTCACTTCACTTTTCCATGGAAAACGAAGAGTCGTTTTATTGCTTCAGGGTTGCCAGACAATTTTGCCAAATTTTAAGAAATTTGTAGTTTACAGGTTCCTGTAGCGACTCTTGGTGAGTTTAAATGACGAGTTTTTAATTTATTTAACATCCGCCTTGAAAAGGAATTGGAGAACTTTGTCACATTATCAGGAATTTTTTCAAAGGTGCTAATCAAAACATGTACAGTAGAGCGTCGATTATCCGAACGTCGGTCAACCGAACGACCGCTTAACCGAACTGTGTACTCGCTCGCACCTGTTACTCTCCCACCCTACCGTCCATTATCCCCCTCACTCCCAAGCCAAGTTTCCCACAGTAGTCGCCGCACTGAGCCACCGCTGGCGGAACATTGCTTCTAATGGGGCCTTCATAAGGCGCTGCTGACCGGCCAAGCCGCCAGTCGCTGTGTTTCAACAATCAGCACACTTCTGTCGGTGTATGTATTGTTCATGCAAAATGCGTATGTAATATGTACATATTTTTGTTTAATAAACTGTACCACATACTATATATTCCTACTAAAGTTGCCTTTGTACGTTACTTTGTAATACTTAAAGAGATGCCTGTTTTTATGAATAAATTTACTGTACAGTACTTCTTTTTGGCAAATAAACATGTACAGTTCGATTATCCGAACAAACCAGTTTTCCGAACACCCATGTCCCCCAATTACTTCGGATAATCGACGCTCTACTGTACTTACACATGATGTACTCCACATCATTGTAATCCAAATGTACTTTTCACTAAATTCAGAAAAAATACAACGCATATAGCTACACGATAATTTTGCGTGTAACAAGAATCTATAGCCGACTTCCGTGGCTAGCATACCGGATTTCAAAGCCAGGGCTCCTGGGTTCGAATCCCGGCATGGGTATAAGTGTTCTTTGTGAGTGCCCCTCCATCAATTTCATTATACCATCATCACTCATCCTCATCGTCGTGATTACCGAAAAGTAGCAAAAAGCGACGATAAATAACAAAAATCATGCAAGAGTCTGTACTTTTTCAAGCGACATTTTCTTTCCTCGTTGGAAATTGCGTTATTTATTGCTCTACTCTTGTCATAAATGAATAAGATTATGGAATACAGAATATTTTTTTTCAACGGTTGGTAATTTTCTTTCTTACGTTAACTTCATTGCTTCTGGCAACTCTTCATTGTTTACCGTTCTCCGAAGAGAGAGCCAGTTTTGCCTAGGGGGTAGGTTTCGGACGACAAACCCTCCGTCCTCCCAGCCAGAGATCCCGCGCGTGTTATTCCCTCAGTTTCCTCGCCTTTTACCCTTCGCGACCGCGACTGAGAATGCTCTACGTCTCGTAAAGTGGGAGGACGGCGCCCCGCCAGATTTCTCTCGAAGTTCCGTATTCCCCCGCACGGTGGCGTGCAAACTTTGCAATTGTCGCGGAAGAATGAATACAGAACCGACTAACCAACGATCTATAAGCAATGGAATATTTGCAATTCAGACAATGTAAAAGCTAACATATAAATGTTAATGTAATGTTTGTTCACTTACGGTTGCACACGGCAGTGCGGCGTCCGTATCGTCCTTATGACCGGCCGCCCCTGATTACACATGATTGTAATTAGTGTTTAAAACAAACACTAATCGTCACTAACACTAAAACAAAGCTCATTGTCGCGATTAGCCAAAAGTGGCGGAGTAGAAATCTAAATTATGTTTTCATAGAATCCTACTAAAAGTTGATTCGTATTTTATGAATGACGCATGTTTCATATTTCATTTATTGTCAACATCGCACCCCTTTAATTTCATTCCGCACGCCTCATCACCCCTAGACGATTAATCCTGGTGCAGCCGGTAACGACCGACCAGCTGGAGGATCTGCTTTATTCTCTCCAATCGGCTCACGAACGAATTAATTGATTCGGTCAGAATCGACAAGGTGGAGGGTTCTGCTTTCTCGAATCCGTTCGCGAACGGATTCACTGATCCGGTTCAGAAAAGACCGATAAGCTGGATGTTCTGTTTCCTCGAATCCGTTCGCGAACGAATTCACTGATCCGGATCAGCTTGGCTCGGCCCGGTCAGAAACGAGCGGCCGACTAGAACATATGTTTGCTTTTCTGGAATGCAGGAGGCCTGCCTACAAGATCCAATCAGATCAGAGAAGAATCTTTCGGAAAAGTCAATAACCTTTGATGTGAGTAGTTATGCACCCCCGTAGAGTCCGATAAATCAATTGATTGGAAAAGATCGATCATAGATCAATTGATGACCAAGCAGTGTGGGCAAGCAAGGGTGGTGGTTTTGAGCGTTTTGATTCGCTGTTGGGAAAAAGTGGGCGGGGCTTAATGATATGGACTTCCTGTTGTTAATGAGGAGAGTGATAAGTGTTTCCGGTCTGGGGGGCGTTTTCGGGGCTTTGATAAGTTTGAGATTGCGGGTTTCCTGTTGTTATTGAGGACTTGATAAGGGTTTCCGGTGTTGATAGGTGGCTATTTTTGGGGGGGGCGTTTCCCGTTTGAGACCGTTGATGAGTCTGAGATTCCTGGAAATGGGTGTAACGGTTTCTCTGTCTGAATAGAACATGTCCGAACATGTTTTGGGCGTAGGTTTGGATGAATTTGCAATTTCTGGGAGTCACGTGACTGTTTGTAACGTCATAAAATGGAAGTCACGTGACCAGATTATATTATTAAATTATTATTAATTTAAATATTATTATATTATTATTATGAATTGTTTTAATTTCTGTGACGCCATTTTGTTTTTGTTACGCTATTTTGGCGTGTGACGTCATATATAAATTGGAGTACGTGTTTCCGGTGTTTGAAAACAGATGGCGTTGATGTGTTGTTAATGAGTGATTGATATGGGTTTCCGGTTGTTGATGAGATGGGTGGCTATTTTTGGGGGGCGTTTCCCGTTTGAGACCGTTGATGAGTCTGAGATTCCTGGAAATGGGTGTAACGGTTTTCTGTCTGAATATAACATGTCCGAACATGTTTTGGGCGTAGGTTTGGATGAATTTGCAATTTCTGGGTGGTGTAACGGTTCTGTGTGAACATGCCCGAACATGTTTTGGGCGTAGCCTTGTAGTTATAAGTCTGTTTAACGGAAATGGTGACGTAGGAGGGAAAAGTGTATAAATAGAAAGGAAAGAGGATCTTAGTATCATGTGAGGATGGATGTAAGCGGTACACGTTTGTCTGATAATGGTGTGAATTTCTACGAGATCAGCTACGAAGAGTTCTGGGAACTTGTTCGGTCTTGCGGCGATCTGGACAGCGATCGAACGGCCCTGGATCGGTTGCTGAGTTATTTCCCGTTTATGTATGTAGCGATACCTGAATCTCCCTGGTGTGGATGTCACGTGGTCAACGGATCAGGAAAAAGAATTCACCGTCGCTGCGAGACTTTGAAGGAGATAGAAGAGAGGAAAAGAAGAGGTGACGAGAGAACAGGATTTCCGAGTCACGGGTGTATCTGCGAACTACGTCGCAGGAAGGAAGAGTTGGGCGAAGCTTTGAAGAAGAGAGTGAAAGAGTGGCTTTCTTTGTTGGCAGACAGAAATTCCGTGTGGTGTTCTGGCTGTGATCGTTCATTGTT